>NC_056523.1:259882894-259893659 GCF_019175285.1 Sceloporus undulatus
TCATCATCATCATCATCATCATCATCATCATCATCATCATCATCATCATCTTTGCTTTGTTGTACCCTTGAAAGGCTGAATTGGGGCTGCGGTGTGAGGGTGCATTCATGGACCCAATCTGGTGCGATAAACAGTTAATCCTGTTTATTTCCCATGCGTGCATTAGTGTTGCCTGTGTAAGGTTTTTTGCCTCCCACTGTGGTGTCTTTGCACTATTTGCCTTGTTCCCTCTATAACAGGTTGGCTATTATCTCCAGCCCTTGATGGTTCCAGATATATAACCACATTTGCACCAGCTATACATTAAGTCTGTTGTCTTGCATGACTCTTCCTTGCTGTATCAGGGAACTTAAATTTTACCCATATGGTTGCTATCCTAAAGCACTGACCAGCAATTATGTCCCTGGAGGAAGTCATATTAAAAAGAAAAATACAATATGCTCAGGTGGGTGTACTATTTATATGCAGAATGAATCTTCCCTCCTTAGTTGCACGTATTCCACAATATGTCATGACTGTCTTTTTATAAATGTGTAAATTTTTACTGAATATAAATAGAATGGATGAAAAGGCTGTGGGAGGGGGAGCAATGGACCGAATTTCCAATGAGAGTCATATGCTTCTTTATCGATTAGCAATACTCCAGCAGACTTTAATATTAGCTGAAAGAATTTCCTGTTAGGATTCCCACAGGGCCTGGCATTTGTGCTTTCAAAAGACAGCTGCCTAGTAACAGACTGTAATATTTTCCTTTCTCCCACCTCCAATTTTGTATTTGCAGCATTTTCTGTTATGTGCAACTGCGTCAGCTCTGTTCTGTTTCTCTCTCACCCATGGTCACTCATTTCCTTGATGATGATATGATTAAATCTTGTATTGAATTTGACTGAAATTCATTAGTCTGGACCAAATGCTTAAACATGTTAAAGGTTAAATATTCCATACATGCTAAATTTTGAAGTTCACTTTTATCCTCAGCTTCATTTTCGGTAGACTTTAAGGGCATCTAATTTTATTGATGCTGTGATCTTAATGACCACCTGTTGACGTCAAAGCCCTGGACTTTGAGCTGACAGAGGAATACACACCACACACCTCCTGAAAAAAAGGAAAGGAAAGCTGTTTTATTCCATGGCTTGAGCTGAACTAGTCTTACTGGCCTCTGTTGAGCTCACAGTAGGCCCACTGGGACTGACAAACTGACTGTTAATATTTCTTGGTGTGGAACTGCAGACACCTTAGCTTTAAACCACATTATAGTGCCTCTGTAACTAGTCTTTGGTTACCATTATGCATCTTTTCTTGTAACATTTTCCATTGTGGAAACTGTGAAGGAAAGAGAAAAGGAAAGAGAGGTTTTGGTGGGATGGATGAAAAATTAGATTTTCAAAAATTCACGGAAATCTTGTCTTTTCTCTGAAATTCAAGTGGTGGTGGTGGTGGTGGAGAGAATGAGAAAATCAGTGGTGGTATTTTTTCAGCTTCATTCTGGTAAGGATTCTAGTAGTCTTTAACTTAGATTTCAGTGGCAATTAAACATAAATGTAAGTTTTTTTAAACTTCCATTGTAACTATAATTGATTTGAATTTGTAAAAAGCTTATTCATAATTAACTGAATACATTAAGCCTTTTGTGCTAATTTCCCCCCACACACTCAGGACCGAAACAGATGGTCCTGACGGCATGGCTTCATGCTGCCCCTTTGAATGGCAGATTGGGGCCACAGCACCCACATGTTGCAGCCCTGATCCAGCTATTTGCCAGCTCAAATAGAGGCAGCAAAATGTCACTTCTTTTTGCACAGGCTAAAGGACGCCCTTTTTGCTGCTGCTGAGGCTTTATGGCACCTGGGCAGCTTACAGCATTTAAACATCGTGCCGCCGGAGTGCCATGAAGCCAGCCCACTTGTGGGCAGATGGGTGGCGTTGGGGTGGTGTAAGAGCATACGTCATGTGTACACCACACCCCCATGCCACCCACAAGGCAGCTTTTAGTGCTGGTCTGCATGTACCGGCCGTTCCTCTCTCACACAATCATCTTTATTTCTTCTTCACCCTCACAGATTCCCAAACTTATCTTTTTCCATGGAGCATCTTCATCAAATTAAAAGAGTGAGACAAGGATTAAACCATCCCCTCTCCAAAACTCTTTCCACTGGTCAGGGAAGGTTTTCTCTTGCTGCTTGAATAGGAGAGGCAGCTGTGCCAACACACCTTAACTAGTGGTGGCTGATGGCTTCTGTGTCATGGGCAATAAGTCCACTTCAGGTTTTAGTATAAATGTTAAAGGAATTATGCAAGGTTCTGAGCTCTTTCCTCCAAAATAGTGGTAGAATTCAAAGACATAGCCATGTTAGACTGTAGAAGAGTATTTAGAGAGATCTTGTAGCGCCTTTGAACAGCCACTACTAGAGTAGACCCATTGAATTAATTGTTGAATAGTGAATACACATAGGAAAATCCCATTGATCCAGTGTCTCCGCTCTAGGTAATTCACTAAGGGGCTGTACATACAGCCCCTAAGGGACGACTTGTAAGGGCGCCATAGCCATGTTGTCACAGCTATATGGCACTCCTTCGGCATTGCATCATATGGACGCAGCACCAGATGAGTGTCATAATGCAGTATGCCGTGTGGAGCGGCTTGTGGCATCAGGGCACCCTGGGGGTGGAGTCGGTTGTGTGTTGCGCAGATGCTATGCCCCACCTCTGCCTCCATGCCAGCTTTAATGGCCAGTGTATACATTTCCTAAATCTAGACTAGTTTAAGACCATGTTTCCAATTTTTCATAATCCCCCTTCAAGCATTTAGTTAAACATTCCAGTTACTTGGTCCATTTCATAACATTTTAAATGGACTTTTTATACCCAAAAATAGTTCAAGACTGAATGCTCCTGCCAGCTGCATCCTCTTCATTTCACATAGTGCTAAAGTGTTTTCCAGCTGCTTTATCTTTTCTAGCTGCAGTGAAACCTGAGTCGACAACCTTCAAATCAAACAAAGCCTCTGTCTCCGTTCCCCACTGGTGTGAGACCTCGGCAGGTCTTCACTGCTGAGCATTCTTCTAAAATAAGCAAACACAGAGAAAAAGGAGTCTGATCAATTTTAATTTGATTTGGCATTGCTGAAAAGTTCTCTTTATACCAATCCACTGTATATCCCACTTTCATATTTTACTTTTTGAAAACAGTTCAAAGTGGTTCCAATGAGCATTGAATAGTGTGCTTTGGTTTAATTCAGGGATGGCAGGATAAAAAAAGAAGAGAACACACCAGAACAAAAAACAAAAAGAGAGGAGATCTGAAAGAGCCTTGACTACGATATCTTTGGTCAAACATATTTCAAGTCATAAGACTCTTTACTGAGGACCATTTGATTTCATCATGGAATAAATAAAATATACTGACAATCTTGAGAAGATTCTGCATCCACAGATTCAAAGACTGAAAATACATCTTTTTTAAAATCCAAAAAGCAAACCTTGGTTTTGCTATTTTATAGTATAAGAGACAGCATTTTACTACTCCATTGTATTCAATGGGAGTTGAGCATCCACTGATTTTGGTAACCCTAGGAGTTCCTGGAACCAAGCCCCAGTGGGTACCAAGGGCCCACTGTACTATTCTTGGGACACTTTTGGAGTCTCTTGACATTTTTGTTTCTGAAAAATAGATCCACCAGCATGAGCTCATAGATCAGGCATAGCTTTCAAAACATCTATTTCATGTAGCAATTAGGTTTTCATCTAACTACTTCAGGGATGGGCAAAGTGTGACTCATGGGCTACATACAGCCATCCAGAGCCATCTTTCTTGTCTCCCATTTGTTTTTGTTTTTTGCAAAAAATATTTTTTGCTTCAAAATGACTTATATAGAGCTGCAGGGCATTTCCAGTGTGTTTGGACCCCCCCCCCCCCCCCCCCCCTCTCAAAATGCTAAAAAATTCCCTGTGGGAGGGTGGTAGATATGGTGAGAATGTCCCATGTCTCCTAAAGGGTGATTGGGAGTATTTGGGGAGCAAAAGCTTTTACTTTTATTGCAGGAAAAGGTATAGTAGGGATACAGCCCTTCCAGGAGTCCTGGGAAGTTAATACAGCCCCCCTAGACTTCCAGTTACACATTCCAGAGATAACCCAAAGAAGTATTGTTCATTTAACTTGTAAGCAAATATATAATGAATCTTCATGTGCATTTCATGGCCTATTTTCCTGTTCAAACGATCTTTCAGGAAACACTTTTGTTCTTTCCCACTCCCATCTGATGATCTTATGCAGTGACAAAGAAGTTCTTTTGGGATGCAGTGCTGATATGCAAGTAATCTATAAATAATATTTGCCCCTTCAAATGCCAGAAGAGCATCTGGATTTGTCACATTGCAGGGAACAACTAATGGGTCTAGGGAGTCATCTCACACCCAGTGTCTCTTCAACCACGGTAATTCACTTCTAGCTAATGACATGTAGCAAACTGAGAAATGTACCACTAAGTGGAAGTCGTTACTGCACATAACAATCGTGATAAATGCTTCCCTGACCTATATGCTTCTGGTAATTATATCTAAATTATCTAGTTGGGCTCAGAAGCCAGGCTTGATTGTAGGACAACCAGATAGAAAAGGAGATAGGGCTTCTGAAACTTCAATAACAATGTAAAGGAATTTAAGGAGCTATAACACTCACAACTACCCACACCTACTAAAGGTTCCCTCTTTTCCTTTGTATTTTGGTTTTGTGTTTTGCTGTTATAATTTGTACAATAATTTTTTAATTTTTTTAAAAAAGATTCCCTCTTCTGTACAACTGCTAAAAGTGAAGGGATCTTGTTTTCTCTTGGATCTGGTCATCTTAATCGATTGGCCAAGAATCCCAAAGCATTTCAGCTCCAAAAGCATGTTTTAGAAAAAGAGGGACTTTTGTTATGGTGGTGTGAATGTAAACACCCAGGGCTCATCTACATCTTCCTGAATTCACTCATTTCCTGCTTTGTAGCAATTATGCTGACTTCACTCTCACAGGATGAGCCACCTGCCACCTCAGCCACTGTCTCAATTCTGACTTCAGAGTGACACCCTCACAGCTGTCCCAGTGTGCAGCTCAGGGTTTTTTGTTCGTTTGTTTGTTGTTGTTTTTTAATGATGGTAGCAAATTCTCAGGAAATATACCTTCTACGGATTTAGTTTTAGTCTTATAAGCTTAGGCCCAAAACAGACAAGCAAAATGATGTAGCTTCAGGCCACAATGGGGGCATGCCATTTACATGATGCCCGCCCCGAATACAGCTTATAGCTGTGCTGAGGCCATGCCAACGAAAAAGATTTGGGCCAAACAGGAGCAGATATAATCCACTCCTGCCAGCAGCCCCGTTTGGGACCATGGCAGAAGCCCACATCAGGAGCAGGCCCATGTGGTCACTGTGATTCCAGCACGATCAGCGCTGGAGCATGATCCCTTAGATGATCAAGTAAAACTGATTGTGTGGAGTAGCTGATGATGCTAGAATGTCTAAAGGGAAGGAGGACATATTTACCTCCTAAAGAGTGTTTCTACAGGTACATTCTAACTTGGGTAGAAATGATTTATTCAAAGTAATGCCAGAAATTGAAATTAATCCTGAAGGAAGAGGGTTTAGTCAGAACTCATTGAGAAATAATGCAGTTAGTCCCCTACAAGTTGAGTAGATTTGGACTTCTGATGAAAAATATGTTTATGAGCATGGTCCTAAGTGCCAAAGATGACCAAGGGAGAGATGATCTGTCACTAGGCTGGCTAAAACTATGCTGAACCCAAATCCCTCTTGGCCTATCCATGTTGGAAATTGCTTCACATAAGCATTGTCAGTATGTTCCTGGGCTGGAGGAGGTTTAGATGTGATATAACTTGGCTTCTCCCTCACACTGCCCTTTCTCCATTCACTTTCTATTCTTCTGCTAGTAGATGTTAGCCAGCAGAACAATTCAGCTAACAGGTTACTCTGTCATCTGATCTCTGACATCAGAGATCAACCAAAGGGTATTTCTGCTGACATAAAGCAATTCTGGCCAGTACAAGAGGCAAGTGCCTAATCATAAATCCCTAGAGTCAATGCATCTTTGCACTAGGAGTCCACTTCTCTTTCTATACCTGTGGAGCCCTTAATTATTGAGCCTGACCTATTGCTTGTTTTATATGGTCAAGGCTTGGTCTCATGTATCTCCTCTTCTTTGTATGTAGTCTTGTTCCCTCACTTCTCATAATTTGTTGTTGAACTAGCAATAAAATCTTCTTGCCTCCCAGGCAGCTAATAACCACAGTCAAAGCTTGTTAAGATTTTTTCAGAGTGCTATATCAATGCAGGCCCATTATTGGGAAAGGAGAATTCAAGGGCTGGAAAAAAGCCATTTGCATGACAGAAGAGAAGAAACAATAAATAGACTTTATTAAAACTAAACTCTGCTAAGGTCACAATTAGCTTTATATGATATAAGCCTTATTCATTTTTCTATACTAACAAATACAGGGGGAAATGATTTGTTATGCCGTTTCATATCAAAATTAAACAGAAAGATGTGGAAACTGTGAAGAGTGGTGGCCCTTGTTATTTTTACTTCATGCATGTGAAAAGTTTTCAAAAAGAGACATCATGTGCAAGTGAAACAAATATATGGATGGGATGAATCTCATGATTGGAATGTTGTAATAAAGGTGTATAACCTTTTAAAGAAAAACAGGCCAAACAGAAAGTGGGAAAGAGTTGCATTATTTGTCAGGGATGTTTATACCTGTAAAGAGATTGAAGACATAAATCCTGGAAGCCAGGTGGAGAGCATTTGGTTAAAAATTAAAGGGAAAAAATAACAGGGGTGTCTACCTCAGACCTCCAAGTGAGACTGAGGAACTGGATGATGCTTTTCTAGAACAGATGACCACACACTCAGAAAGGAGTGATGTAGTAGTGATGCATGATTTCAACTAGCCTGATATTTGCTGAAAGCCAAACTCAGGCAAATCTTTATGGTCCAGCAAATTCTTCACTTGTCTATGTTGGGTGGAGTGTCTGCTGCTCTAAAGGAAGTAGAAGCACCCTCTCCTGAAGAAGACCTCCCTGAGCCTACAGGTGTATGGGAACTACCACCCTATTCAAAATAATCCCCTTTTGGGCAAGGTGCTTGAGCATGTGGTATCTGGGCAATTTCTGGGATTCTTGGCGGAAAAAAAATTATCTTAAAACATTTTAGTGTGGTTTAAGTCCAGAGTATGACACTGAAATGGCCCTAGTTGCCCTGACTGATTACTTAATCTGGAGGAAAGGCAGGGAAAGTACCCTGTTTATATTCTTGTATTACCTAGTGGCTTGCTTTTACTATTGATTGCGGTATCTTACAGGATTGTCTCTATGGGATGGGAGTAGGAGGCACTGTTTTATGGTGGTTATGCTTCTACCTAGAGGGCTGGTTCCAGAGAACAGAATTGGGGGGAGGCCTGTTCAGACCCATGACAATGAAGCTATGAGGTGCCATAGGGTTCCCTCTTGTTTTCCATATGAGTCAATATCTACATGAAGCCACTGGAATCTGCCCGAGAGGTAGGAGTGGAGCCACTGGAGCACAGTGCCCCCAATACCTAACTCCCTCAGGCATTCCAGAAGGATACCATGGTCTATGGTATCAACAGCCACTGAGATGTCCAAGAGCACCAACAGGGTCACACTTCTCCTGTCAATGCCCAGATGGAGATCATTGACTAAGGCGACCATGACCGTCTCAGTTTTGTATCCCTTCCTGAAGCCGGTTTGAAATGGATCCAGATAATTGGCTTCATCCAAGACAGCTTGGAGTTGGGAGGCAACTGCCCTCTCGATCACTTTGCCCAAGAATGGTAAGAGAGAGACCGGTCTATAATTGTTTCTTACCAGGGGATCTAGGGAGGGTTTTTTAAAAGCGGTCTTACTACTGCTTGTTTTAATTTAAATGGAAATATTCCCTCCTGAAGGATGCATTAATTATAAGTTGTAATAATATTTTCATTGCATCCCCTCCCTGAGCGGTCAACCATGATGGGCAAGGATCGAGAGGGTACGTCGTCTTCCTTACATTTCCAAGGAGCTTGTCCACTTCATCAGTATTTACAAACTCAAAATGATCCAGTTTAATACAGTCCACGAAGTCATTGGACATCTCTCTTACTGTTTTTGTCATAATGTTATCTGAGAGATTTTATCCGCAAAGAAGTCATTAAAAACATCACAGCAGGCCTTAGTTTGTTGCAATAAAGAGTTCACGGTGGGAGACAGTTGAGTTAGCTCTTTAACCACACTGAACAGCTCTGCTGGACGAGACTCTGCGGACGCAATACGTGCAGCATAGAAAGAGTTCTTTGCTGCGTCTATTGCCACTCCATAGGAACCCAACATTTTCTTTTGGCATGTCTTGTCAGATAAACGTTGGGTTTTCCGCCAGCAGTGCTCTAGTTGTTACACAGCCCACTTATTTGATGCAGATTTTCTGTGGACCATGGCTTTTTTATTTGAAGCGGGCTGGAAAGAACGCACAGGAGCGATATTGTCTAGGGCCCTGGTAAGATTGTTATTCCAGGTATCAACCAGGGCTTTGACAGAATCACCATTCTTCCCAATCATAAATCCCTTTTGGGTTCCATCAGCTTTTGAGGGCAGACCATTTTAATAGATCCTCCACCACCGAGAGGGCTGTAGGTAGTAGCCTTCAGTCCCACTTTGACTAGAGAGTGATCCGTCCATGACAGGGCAGAGATCTGAACTACTTCTGCCCATGGATCTGAACTACTTCTGCCCATGATCCACACTAAAGACCACATTGAGTGTATTACCAGCACAATGTGTTGGATCCAAGACAATTTGGGACAGGCCCATAGCTGTCATGGAGGTCATGAACTCCTGAGCTGCACCTGTCAGATCTGATGAGCCAGCCTCGAAGAGGATGTTGAGGTCCCCTGGGACCAAAAGCCTGGGAGACTCCAACACCAGCTCTGAGACCAGCTGTGTCAGCTTGGCCAGGGAGTCTGTTAGACAACGGGGTGGATGGTATACTAACAGAAGCTCTAGACCAGGGGTTCCCAACCTGGGGGTTGCTCAACCCTTTCTCGGGGGTTGCCAGGTTGGGATTCCCCTGCCCCCCTCCTCTTTCCTCCGTGGGTGCCGGTGCTAGCACCGGCAACCGCAAGGAGAAGGGGCCGGGGCCGCCGCTGCTGCCTCGTCCCTTCTCCTTGCAGGCGCCAGTGAAGGCACCCGCGAGGAAAAGGGGAAAGGGCTGGGGCCACCACTTCCTCTTCCTTTCTCCTCGTGGGTGCCTTTGTTGGTGCCTGCAAGGAGAAGGGAAGAGGAGGCGGCGGTGGCGGCCCCGGCCCCTTCTCCTTGAGGTTGCCGGCACCAGCAAAGGCACCCACAAGGAGAAGGGAAAGGGCCGGGGCCGCCTCCTCCTCTTCCCTTCTCCCTGCAGGTGCCAGGCACCCGCGGGAAGAAGGGGACAAGGATGGGTCTACAAGCCCCAGCGGCCTTTGCAGGTGGAAGTCTTCACTGGTGGCCTCCTTGATTGGTTGGGAGGCCAGGAAGGGGCGGAACTTCAAGCCACAAAGGCCGCTGTGGCTTGTAGGCGGTCGAAAGTCCTGCCCCTTCCTGGCCTCCCAACCAATGAGGAAGGCTGCGGTCGGGACTTTCGCCCGCAATGGGGGTTGCGGCCCAACAAATGTTGGGAACCACTGCTCTAGACTGTCCCTAGCCTTCAGGGTCAGGTAAATACACTCGATGAGCTCTGTTTTCCGGACAGGTCTCCTGGTCAACGTGATGGTACATTTATGGACCAAGGCTACTCCTCCCCCCCACTTTCCCCGACCTGCTCCTTGACAGTAGGCCTGGCTGGGAGAGCCTTAGCCCAGGTCACTCTGCTATCCTCCTCCAGCCAGGTTTCTGTAAAACAAATCAGGTCAGCATTCTCCTCCTCTAACAAATCATAGATTATGTGAGATTTGTACCTCACTGACCTGGCATTACAAAGGAGCAGGGTGAAGGTCTGTGGTATGATTGGGACGAACTTTGGTTCTTTTGGGCTAACAGGGTAAGTGGAAGATGGGATAGAGTTCAAGCATCGATAAATCCATCATAGGGGTGGAACAGACAGCCCTGAAGGAGTGGCTTGAAGCTACCCCTGCCAAAAATGGACTGGGGCCATGGCAAACATATGCCACAGCCCAGTCTGCCTTAAACCCAGCCCAAATAAGAGCAGAACGACCTGCTTTTATTTGGGACAGGAAAGAGGAGCCTTTGCTGGCCCAGGCGCAGCCCCAGGATGGCTTCAAGATGCTCTGGTGTTGTGTGGCATGTAAACACCATGCCACTGGAGCATTTTGAAGCTGCCCATGTTTGGGCAGCCACTTGGCTTCCAGGTGGCTTCCAGGTGGTTTCTGGACAGCTTCGGAGAATGGTATATAAACGCTGTGCTCCCAAGACACCCAGAAGCAGGCTTTAAAAGGCCATCTGTTTCAGCCCTTTGTCACTGAAGGCCCAAGTGGACTCTGTAGCATGGAGTGCTTGGCACCAGTTTCAATGGATGTGCCAGCTACAGCCTTTCTTGGACAGAGAACCTGGCCACAGCAGTCCATGCACTGATAACCTCCAATTAAACTACAGTGGTGCCTCGGGTTACGAAAGTAATTCGTTCCGCGGCCGCTTTCGTAACCCGAAAAGCCTTCGTAAGCCGAAATGCCATAGGCGCTAATGGGGAAAAGCCGCGATTCCGTGTAAAATAGCGCCGAA
>NC_056523.1:259893669-259940251 GCF_019175285.1 Sceloporus undulatus
AAGCACCAAAAGTTTTTTCGTAACCCGAAAAAACATTCGTAACCCGGAACAATAATTCCCTATGGGATTTTTTTGTATCCCGAAAATTTCGTAACCTGGGTATTTCGTATCCCGAGGTACCACTGTACACAGCACACTTTGTGTTTCATTAGGAACCAGCTGCACCAAAGCTGTATAGGAGGAACAAACTGCTTTATCCTCAAGTAAATTATCACTAGATCCAACTAGACTCAATGGGTCAAAAGGGGAGAGAATCACATACAGTGGTGCCTCGGGTTACAAAAATAATTCGTTCCGCGGCCGCTTTCGTAACCCGAAAAGCCTTCGTAAGCCGAATTGCCATAGGCGCTAATGGGGAAAAGCCGCGATTCCGTGTAAAATAGCGCCGAAAAGCACCAAAAGTTTTTTCGTAACCCGAAAAAACATTCGTAACCCGGAACAATAATTCCCTATGGGATTTTTTCATATCCCGAAAATTTCGTAACCTGGGTATTTCGTATCCCGAGGTACCACTGTATTGTAATACATTCTACATGGAGTTGCCCTTGAAGAAGACTCAGAAGCTGCAACTAATGCAAAATGCATCAGCTTGACTGCTGACTGGAATATCACACAGAAAGCATGTTTTACAAGAATTGCACTGGCTACCAATACATTCTGAATTGAAGGTACTTATGATGACATGTAAAGCTCTAAACATCTTGGACCTCAATACCTGAGGGAGTGTGTCTCTCCATACATGCCTGCCCAAGGAATAAGACTGCTGGGGAGATTATTCCTCTGTGTCCCACCAGGAAAGTCAATACATTTGTTTGGGACATGGAAGAAGGCTTTCACAGCCATGGCATCCCCAATGTGGAATGTTTTCCCCCCTGGAGGCCTGACTGGTGTCAACACTCATGTCATTTAGGCACCACATTAAAAGTTGTGGTTCACCAAAGCCTTTGAGTCTCATTAATTCTGTTCTAACTCTAAATTGTTAAACACTTTTAACAGTGTATGACACTGGCACTTAGCAAATGCATTTGGGTGGGTTGAGCACTTGAATGAAAGTCTGACACTGGAATCCTACACTGCCTGTTCTGAAGGGTAAGTCACATGGATATGAATAGGACTTTCTCCCACGTAAATGCATAGAGGATTTCAGCCTAAATATTGATTGTAAAAAAACCTTCACTGGGATTCTCTGTCACAAAATATGATACTTACAGCTATACCATAAGGGGCTAAGTGCAAATTCCAAACAAAAGAAAACTGTAATTGATAGGTTTCCATTTGTATGAAATTGCCATATGCCATCTTCTGAATTTTTAATGCTCTGTCCCTATTTATTTTAGTGGCTTAATGCAATTCTACAGACTCATCCCTGGGTGTAGGTCCCACCGAATTCAGTGGGGCTTCCTTCTGAGTTGACATTCATAGGATTGCATTGCATCTGTTATAGCCTTCCCTTCAGGAAACACCAGGAATATACATTTTGTATGTGTATCAATGATTTTTCAACAAAATTATACAATTTCAGGTTTCCAAAAAAAGGTAGGACTTATTCACATGGAGCTGATCACCTAAGAAGTAAGGAAAATATTATCCTCTGGGCAAAAATAAAAAGCAAAACACCAGCTGTACTTAAAAAAAGGCAGCCTGAAGGAAAATAAAACCAACACCTTACTCATTTTCAACAGCTATTCATAATGCTCTGGGCTCACAGCAACATCTGTCATCTATCCAATATGTCTCTGCAGAAGCACAGCGGACAGCTCTCTAGCCACATTGCCTTGCACAACACCTTTGACGGTAAGACTGCTGTGCAAGATGTATTTGGGGATATTATGCAAGGGCCTTGTGTTTAATCTTTCCTCACAGCCTGCCTGATAAGAGAAAGATCAGGACATGCAGAGGTCACTTGTTTCTTGTAGCACATGCTCTCCGTAATCTCCCTTTCCAGTATTTCAGCACCAAATTTATTTCTAATAAGCACATGAGAGAAATTTGTGACATTAGGCATTTTTAAAGTGTTTCTCAAATACACTCTTTACCTTCTTAAAATCAGATTAGCTTTAAGAGGCTCAGTCCTCCTGCTGTGCTCTTTGTGAAAAAGACTCATTTCTATGGTGCAAAATTACAAGCTTCTCAGGGCATTAAGCGTTTTCTGCTATTCATACCATGAGGACTGTAGCCACATAGCATTTAAGCACCTAGGAAACCATACTGAAGAGCTTGTGTATGTGCTATGTATTAAATTAACAGCATACTTTCCACTGCATTTTAAGAGCAAACATTCTGACTCACTGTCTTAAAATGTTCCCTTGAGCCTTTGCTTCTTTAGTGCATAGCTTTTACAGACACTTTTGTGTGTTAATAATCTATACAAAGGAACCCGCTCCCTAATGACAGGTTTGAATGTTCCAAGTATGATATGCAGACATATTACTTGAAAATCTTCAACATGAAATGTGCTTTGTATTTGAAAATTTCTGAATCAGTGTTCCTATACAACCTTTAATACTCCTTGTATCTTGAAATTACTCTGCCCTAGACAGAGTCATATTTATATAATGATCAGATTAGAAGTTGTGCCTTTCAAATATGACCTCTATTCTTTATTACAGGGTTCATAAAATGCCAACAGAGAACTACATGTTGTTTGAAAACACAATGGGAGTGAAGATCTTCCAGTGTTAATTTCATTTCACTTTTGTCCCTCACTGTCCTAGATGTAATCATTGCACATGTCCTTCTTCCCAGAATTGTAGGTTCAGATTTTCAATCTATTCCCCACCTCAATAAATTCAAAATAACATTTGCATTTATTGTTTAATTTTAACTGGGATGCTAAAAGGCAGGCAGAGAATAGCGAGTCAGGATAGTTGTCATATTTAATGGCAGCTTAATACAACAGAGGGAATTAGAAAGACAAAAATGATACATACCAATAATTCTGAAAGATATTTTATTCTTTACATAGTTGAGAGAAGGGGAGAGAATAATAAACAAACAAACAAACAAACAAACCACAACACCCCATGGATCAAGCAACTTATGGAAAACTGAAGAAGCATGTCATCTCTCTACTACAGGGTTACCACACCTTTTGGATCATAGGTGGCCCCTGATACTTGTGACATGTCTTAAAATTCTTCTTCAGAGAAGGAATATGGGTTTTTAAAAAGACAGAAAAGAAAATATCCAAATTGTAATTTCTGCAGATGATGCCAAATTCCATATTTGTATGGAAGAAGCAAAGAAATCTAGAACATTAACATACAGTCATTGTTCACAATTGAACCTAAAGCATCAATTTCTTAATTATTTTAAGTTTACTGAGAGGTTACACTGAGGCCAAAGTGAGGCAAAAAAAAAAAAAAAAAAAGGAATAAAATTGCCTAAGTAATTCTGAGCTCGTATGTGCTCTTTCATGCCAAAACATCCAACCCTATTAACTGGGGCATGGCTGTTTTTCTCTTGTGTGACAAGGTAAGATTCATAATTCACAACAAACACAAAGTAAGTCAAAGAAGGACATGTGAGAATCATGTTGTTCCCTGCATACCAGTCAGGACTAGAAGCTCTTAGAAGATGGCAATGTTCTTAATACAAATGAATTGGTACAGGAAATTATTAAGTTGGAGAGCAGAGTTTGAGTCCTGGCTTGGTCATGGAAATCCAATGGCTGGCCTTGGGCAAGTCCTACTCTCTCAGCCTCAGAGGATGGCAATGGCAACCCCCCTCTGAAGAAACGTGCCAAAAAAACACCCCATGATAGGTTCCCCTAGGGTCACCATTAGTCAGAAATTACTTGAAGCCACACAACGACAACAATTATTTAAAAAATTAGGGTCAGTGCGGTGGATCAGTGTGGTATGGTGATATGTGTGGACAATATCACACAATGATTTTTGCAACTCCAATCCAAAGCCATTCCAGGCCCAACCATGCGAATTCACGTTATAATGTGATAGATTATCACACGTGATTGTTTTCTATTCAGGTCATTCCGAAGCCGATCCTAAGTCAATCCAAAGTCACTCCTGATGTAGGTGAATTCGGTGAACTAGCGAATTCAAAAATCTTTTTCCAAGGTCAATTTGAATCCAATTAGAATTGGTCTTGGTGTGGAATGCAACTTTGCTTCGGTCCTGGTACCCCCCCCCCCCCACAACCTCCAAGGTGCCACATTTCCCATGATGCCGCGCTGCAATTTTGCTCCATTTGCTTCCGGTACTCCCTCCACTTCCATTGCTGCCGAGGGGGAAATGCGCTTGTTTCCGATGCCACTGGGGAAAGTACAGAGAGCTACTGGGGAATGAATGTATTCACGTTTTAATGTGGACAGAGCAGAGGGTAGGCAGTGGGTGGAACATGCCTCCCCTCTCGCACCGGTCGCTTCGCAAGCAACATTTTTTTTTGACAGATTATGTGAAATCTGGTGCTTTTAGATTGATAGAATGTATGTGAATGCTTGTGCTACATATGTATTTATAGGAAGTAGACATGCTGGCAAGGAGGGGGAAAGCAGCTATTTCTGATGCCGCTGTGGAAGGAAGGCTGCTTGTTTGGATGCAAAAACGGACTATAAAGCCCATAGAAAGAGTGCTTGTTTGAGTGCCAAAACAGACTATAAAGCTCATACAAAGAGTGCTAGTTTGAGTGCCAAAACAGACTATAAAGCACATACAAAGAGTGCTAGTTTGAGTGCCAAAATGGACTATAAATCCCATAGAAAGAGTGCTGGTTTGAGTGCAAAAACGGACTATAAATCCCATAGAAAGAGTGCTAATTTGAGTGCCAAAACGGACTATAAATCCCATAGAAAGAGTGCTGGGTTTGAGTGCCAAAATGGACTATAAAGCCCATACAAAGACTGCTAGTTTGAGTGCCAAAACGGACTATAAAGCCCATAGAACAAGAAGCAATAATTCACGTGAAACTGGAACCAGGAAGTGGCCCCCTTCTTCACTCCGGAAGTGCAAAGGTTCACGAGGCGTTCAGAGCCCCACTGAGCATGTGCAAGGTTGCCAATTCGAATTGGTGAACCCGCATGGTGTGATAATTTATTTTGTACTCACTCCACTTTGCCTCAGGAATGACACCAATTTCGTTCTTCACATGAGATAGTTAATCATGTGAACTGCCTTGGATTCAAATTGACTCTGCTTCCCCTTCCCTTCGGACTGGCGTTCCAATTTCATGTGTGATAATTAGGACACAGAAGTTTAAATCCCTGCTGACCCACAGAAAACCACTGGCCGATCCTGGCCAAGCCATTCTCTCTCGGCCTAAGAAGAAGGTAATGACAAACCTCTAAATAAACCCTATGATATGGTCTCCATCATTCATAATCTATGTGAAAGCATATAACAAAACATAATAAAAACAACAACAGGAAAGAAATAAAATAAAAGTGACTGAGGTGGAAAACTGATGAGTAAGTCCCACTGAATTGAATAACTTACTTTGGCATGTGGAATTACATAACTAATGATAAAATGCACGCACACACACCCTTTGAATCTATGTTGCTAAAATGGCCTTTCTTTCATCCTAGTGTTGTTGAAACTATTTAACATATTTCTCAGAGGTGCAATTGTATGTGAAGTCTAGATTTATGTGTGCATACCACAGTGACATGGGCAGGGCTAATGGCTTCAGTCTTTCTCAAACCACTGGCATCTGGCTAGAGTGAGGGTGACAAGAGGGTGAAAACATCAGTGTCACCCATGTTTTTTGCACATAGGCTGCATCTACACTGCAGAAATAATGCAATTTGACACTGCTTTAAATGCCATGGCTCAATGCAACTGAATTCTGGGAGTTATTGTTTAGTGAGATGTTTAGTTTTGCTCCCAGAGAGCTCTGGTGCCACAGAGCTGTGGTAGTTAAAGTGGTATCAAACTGCATTATTTCTATTGTGCAGATGCAGCCATAGTCCCCAGCAAATGTGGTAAAGCTGTGAAACATCCAGCAGAGCAGACGGAATTTTTAAAGACTGCCAAATTTAGGTACGGGTTTCCAGAAAGAAGGAGAGAAGATTGGGTGGTCATGTTGCTATGATGCATAATTCTCTTCTCAAAGGAGAAAAAAAAGGCACAGGAAGAAGGAGTGTGAGAGTTTTGTCAACTGTAAACATCCTGAGTCCAGCCACTCTCTGGAGCTGGGGGCCATGCTGCTCAAATTAGATCTTCTCATCAAAAAGCATTGCTTCTCCTCCCCCGTCTTCTCTGAGATTCTTCAGAAATGGTTATTTTGGCCTTCAAAAATAAATTTGTCAGATAGTGAAAAAAGTTGAGTACATTGCTCTAAAAGCTTAGCTGATAACCTGTTTTGGTTTATCAATGCATAATATAAACTGGCTCCTGTGGTAACCCACCACTCACTCACTGCAAAGCTGGGAATAAATATAAACCCCACACTTGCCAAATACAACAATTTCTTCTCTAGTCTGATGCAGTTTGATTTGTTCCCTGCCTGAAGGTAAATGTAAGTATTAAGAACTGCCTGGCCTGGAGACCTTTTCATTAATTTCCATGAAAGAAGTTACTGACAGATTAGAACATGACAGGCCTCATTGTTATGAGGTGGGTTTCAGAGACCAGAATGACTTTGAGAAAACTATTTGTACAATCCCAGCAACAAAAGCCATTGTGCAGTGTCTTCAAAACTCTACATCAATTCCAGCTGGGTTTAAATGCGACATAAGTCTAGTATCTGGTACGACATAAAGATAGCACAGAATGCTGACAGGAACACCCCCAAATTAAATGCCCTTAGTGAGTAAATTTGAATGCACATTCACTCTCATAGTTTTTAAAATAGCTAAAGCTCAATCGTATCACTGTGGGTTAGACTATACACTAATATGAACCAAACTCCTGATGAAAAGGCCCCCATTATAGTAAGAGAGGCCTCCTTCTCTTCCTCTTCCTTTTTCTTTCCATCTTCCAAATGATGATTTCTACTATGCTCCAGCTACCTCTTCCTTTTTAATGATGATAATAACAACGGCTCTTCCTTCTTTCTTAGAAGATTACCACACTCTTTTTAAAGCACCATATCTCTCATGGGACAGAGGCACATTTAAATGTATAAATGGGTCTTATAGCATTCACCTATGGTTGGGTGCCAGCCGAGTTTATTGTACCGCTTTTCATAAACAGTATTTTTCTGTTCTTGAAAAGCTGCAGAATAAATCCAGCTGGCATATGGGTTGTATACAGGCTGCATTCGCCTGGTCACGGTGAATACTATAAAATCCATTTGTAAATTTAAACACACCTGTAGCCTCAAAGGTGCTACAAGATCCCTTTGCATACCAATTTTCCAGACTAACACAGCTGTATCTTTGAATTCTTCAGCAAAATAGGAATACGGTATGCAGGGGCACGTTAAGGCTTTTATAGACCCTATTGCATGCTTGTATTCAACTCCCCACCTCACCTTGACAGAACACTAGGGACATTACTTTCACATGTTTCATGCATGTAAAAAGTGAGCAGATTTTATCCCTAGTGCTAAAGCTTGAAAAAGGTACTTTTTTGGGCTACAGCTCCCATAATCCTCCAGCTGGCATGACTAGTGGATGTAATATATCATGAATTTTGTGAACTGTAGCCCAAAAATGATTTTCCCATAGTGGACATATTCCCAGTGCGGTATAATGCTTTTATCCAGCTCTGTCATTTTGATCTCTTGGTGGGACTTTGTTTGATTCAGGGCTCTACCATTCAATCAAGCAATCTCCCCATAAGGAGGACAGAAAGCCTCTTCTCCTGACATAATTCAGTCTGAAGTACCACAGCTGGACATAATCTTTTATTACTCAATCACTTGCCTCAAAATCTCTCAGGCAACTCCTTCAACGGGCTGATAGGACACTTGCTACCTTCTCATCTTACAGGCGATGGAGCATTTCTGCTGAATGATGCACGCCTCAATAAATAAACATTTTTGAGCATCAATTTCTCTGTATTATCAGGGCTCTGTCTTCTGTTGAGCAACCTTATGTTCTAGGAAGATGATGGAAAAGTTGCAGGACAGGGACAACAGTGAGAAGCCTTCAGCATTTCTGAAGAAATTCAGCCCTTTCCTCAGAAATAACTGTAGGCCTTATTTCTGTGACAATACACTTTCTGTTTTGCTTCTGCTATCAGGCTGGAGAAATTTGTAACTTCACCCACTTAGTCCATAAATGGGTTTTATGCAAAAACTTATTGTAGTTATATGCTGTTCTTCAGTATTATTTACCAAGGGTGTAGACACTTTAATGTCTCTGTCATCTATCCTCACTTCCAGTTATAGCTCTATTGGTGCAGAAAAGTAAATTTGCTAATAGTGACATAGCCAAGATGGCATAGGACACTAGGAAAGGTACAGCATCCAGCAACAGATAGGTGCATATGGAAGGGAAAGTGAAAATATGAGGAAAAATGACCATGGTGCTTTACAATGTTATGTTTGCAGCTTGTTGATGACACATACCTAACACAACACTTACAAGCACATATCATGATGTTCACATAGTGCAATATTCAAAAGACCTAAAAATGTTGAAACCTTCACCAAGATTAATTCAGTCTTCAGGACATGTAAAACACAGCATTCTGAAAACTGTGTGCAGATCTTTAAAACTGACATCCAGAAGGTCAAGAGTCTCCCCCCTTAAGCCTCCCCTTGAATATGTGGGAAAATCAAAGTTGTTCCAGCCACCAAACAAGAGCCAAGCAGTATTCACCTCCTCAAGAGAATGCCCCATGGGAATGATGACACTACCCAGTGTATTTCCCAGTGGCTTGGCTTGTTTTCACATTCAAAGAAAAGAAAGAACAGAAGTACATCACATTTCTGGTGTTTTTTTTTCTCCCTCAGAATTCTTGTTCTCATGAAAGTGAACAAAAAATCCCTACTGTAGGTGAGAAATGAAGGTTGAAAAGTTTTATGCCTAACCTGGAGGGACATTTGGTTTAGCACTACCTCCAAGCACCACAGCTAGTATACCTGAGTGTCCAGTTGTACAAATCACCCATGGGTGAGAAGGGGAATGCTTTTGCCCTTGTACTCTGCTTTTAAAGTTTCCCCAAAGACTTTTGTTTGACTGCTGTTGAAAACATGCTAGACAAGATGGAAGTAAGTCATTTGCCCAGTCTGCAAACTGAATACAGAGAGGGCTCAGTTCCAAACAATACACTTGGCTCCACGTTTGGTAGGGCAACATTCATCTTAGAAAAACATGTGAGACAGAGAGACATATGACTTGCCTAGGGTCACAAACTAAATATAAGTCAGAAAGAAAGAGGCTGAGACCCCAAAGCCAAAGGGAACCAAGTTCCCAGTCAATGAATTTACTCTCCCCTGTTTCTTCTCCCAAATACAAAATAAAACATTCATCTTTCTTTTATTTATGTTTGTTGAAAGTTCTCTGTCAGCAAAGCTTGATCTCCCATGTCCTGCTTAAAGGAGCAGAATCAGAGAGCAGAGAGCACAATATTAACAATCAAGAGTTGCTATCCAATGGGCAGCCACCCAGTGAGTCAGTTAGCCCAATCTGGCTGTGAGATGCCCGTGTTTTAGAACCACCACAATTTGTTTTCTGCTGTAGCAACAAGGCAAGGTATGAATGAACCCTTTACATCAGGCATGAGAACTCTGTGGCCTTCTTAATATTTTCAGACTATCTTTGGTTTCTGCTGTAGCACATTTCTGCAAACTGAGTTTAATGTGTAAGAGTCATTTGCATTCACTCAGAGGTTGTGCTGATCACCCCTAAGGGGCGGCCTGCAGCTGCCTCCAGCTGTGCCAGATCGGGGCTGCAGCAACCACATGCTGCAGCCTCAGTTTGGCCTTTCAAAGGCATAAAAAGGAGATGCCAAAAAAATGGCTCCTTTTTGCACCCTGGAAAGGGTGCGATAGCCATAGTGCCACAGCTTTAAGGTGCTGGTTTGGCACTGCATCATGTGGACACAGTGCCAGAGGAGCGTCATGATGCAGTCGTGTGGATGCTGCACTCTGACTCCGCCCCCAGGTCAGCCTTTATGGCTGGTGTGCACAGCCCCTTAATTCAGAAGAAGGAAAAATAGAAGAGTGGATGTTGCCCATCCCACTAGGCTCAGGCAAAAAAGCAATTTGGGTTCTGCTGTAATGAGAAGACAAGGAATGAACCCTTTACACCAATTATACATTATACATGATAAGGAGCCCTGGTGGTGCAGTGGTTAAATGCAGTACTGCAGCCACAAGGTTATGAGTTCAATCCTAGGGGGCTCCAAGGTTCACTATCCTTCCATCCTTTCATAGTACCCAGCTTGTTGGGGGCAATTGGCTTACAGACTATAAACTGCTTAGAGAGTGCTGAGTTCACTGATAAGTGGTATAGAAATGTGCATGCTATTGCTATCAAGTGTGAGAATTGTGTGGCCTTCCTGATATTTTCAGACTTAAGAGTTCGGAAGTCACGCCAAAGCCACGCTCCAGTCCTAAGGACTGGAATGTTGCTTTGGCGCAGCTTCCGGACTCTTAGAGTGCATGCATCATTTAAAAAGCATACCTCCAAAGTGGCCTGAAGCAGCTTTATTTTGGCCTGTCTGTATGGGGCCTTTGTGTTCTTAAAGATTGGCCCTGCTGCACAAGGATTTTGGGATTTGCATAATTCACATCCCTGCCTTGCATGCTTTTGTGCTGGTGCAGTGTCATCCTTATGCTTTCATTAGCATCAACGGAGCTTATTGCTCAGCATTTTAAACCAGCTCCAGCCTCAGGGGTGGAGCCAGGACACGGGATGGAGGCGGGGATTATCACACACTAAATCACCGTTGAATTGTTGCCCGCCATCAGCACAGGTCTCAGCTATGCTTCACCAGCACTTTTTAGAAGTTGAACAGCTTTCTGGCTTCTAAAAAGTGTTGGTGGAGTGTGGCTGGCTGGAACCCAGACTGATGGCGGCTGGCAGTTTGGCGGCGATTTAGTGTATGATGATCCCTGCCTCCATCCTGCGTCCCAGGTCCAGCCTGGGAGGCTGGAGCCAGTTTAAAATGCTGAGCAATAAGCTCCAATAAAAGAATCCACCATCATAACAGATCCACCACCTTCCCCAAAAGAAAGGCAGCTGATTCTCCACCTCTCTAAAAAGTGATGACTTAGCATGAAAAACACTCTATATAAGGATCTACCAGACTGAGTATAGTCATAGATGTATGACTGAAATGTGTTCAGAGACAAACCAATGATGCAGTGAAACTGTCCTAAGGTAAGGCTGATTCTTAAGTCAGTTTTACAACAGCTTTACTATAATACTTTAAGCTGACAGCTCATACCTACGAAGTTTATGTCTACTGGTTGTATTAGCTAAGTATCTTATCACAGATACATTTTAGGTCAGAACAAGGAAGTAAACATACAGATAGGGAAACAGTAGGCCCAAGCTTGTAATCTTGTTGAGGTGAGGGAAGCATAGTGTCTCATGAATATATTTGTAGTGCCGGCACTGAGGTCATGTAGTTCTGTAGAGAATCTATAACAGGTCTGAACAAATTGTTGCATACTTTACCAGTGAAATAAAATATCTTGGGGAGAACAACTCTAATTCACAAGAGGAGCTTCCACCTACATTGTAGGAGAACTTGGCTCAGGGTTCTTTGTGAACCTCTCTCTTAAAAATATATGCTCTCAGATAGGAATGTAAAGTGTACTAAGACCCAACACTCACTCCTATAAGACAGTGAAACTAGCCTGCCTACATTAAACTACATATTGGAACAAATAGCTGAGCATCAGTTATAGAGAAAGAAAAATACAGAACAAGTATGCTGACCTAAACCCTGCTAATACATATTATGTGGAGCACATGGTGCTCTTATGCCAAGAGAAATAGATCCTTTCCCCTCCAAAATCAGTCACCACCAATCTAATATCATAGAGATTTTGCAAGGGGGATAGGAAATAGTGTCAGTTCCTAAGTGTGTATGCATGTGCAAATGAGTGAGCAACCAAGTCATTGAGAAAAGAACAGATATAAAGCCTTGACTATTTCATCCACACATGCAGGGATGAATAATATGTCCCCTCCATGCTGCAGGAGAAAACAAAATCTCTCCACAGAATTTTCCCTATATTTAAAGGACCGAAATTCAGGAAACAAGTTTCTACACAAAAAAACCCCATGTGTTTTTCTACACAGATAATTCCTTCACAACGCTTTGGGATGGTCAGATACAGGGAGAAAATTGAACAAGCTTTTCACAGGTATATTATTCTTCCAACAGTATTTCCTCACTGTTGGGAACCTTGTTTTCCAGCCTGGGAACAAATAGTAATGCATATTCCTTCCATCTCTAGTGTAAAGCTTGGGCAAGATCCCTGTATGGGGCCTAAACTGTCAGTCCCAAGATTCCATGACAGAACTATGGCTGTAGAAAAAATAGTTTGATATTGCTTTAACTGCCATGGCTCAGTGCTGTGGAATTCTGGGATTTGTAGTTTTGTGAGATACTGTATTTAGCCTTCCCTGTCAAGGAGCTTTGATGCCCCATCAAACTACAAATCCCAGAATTCCATGAATCATGGCAGTTAAAGCAGTGCAAACTGCATTATTTCTGAAGTGTAGATTGCGGCTAAGGCAGTTGAAATTGAATAATAGGCTTATAATTCTGTAGTGTGAATGGGGCCCAGAAAACTCTAGGGCAGGTAAGGTCAGCAGTGAGACCCTTGTTGAGATGTAAACCTCAGCAGATGCCCCATGATGTCACTTTCTGGCACCAACTGTAATAGGAGGTTACAGGTCCGGGATGGCTCCTGCCTGGGCATGGAGATGTACTATAAAATCTGCATGATAAAGTTTACATCCCGCACCTAGCTTGGGAGGAAAGCACTATGAGATGCCAGAAAGGGTGGTGTGATAATCTTCTTAGTTTACAATCATACTGTATTCTCCACTACAACGAGCTACTTCCAATGTTAATTGATTTATATGAAATGAAACCTAGGTCTTAGGAATGTTACAGTTAGATCCTGAAGTGAGGTGGCTGGCACTCACCTTGCCATTCAGGGGAAAAAAGCTGGCATGTAATAGTGTTTACCAGACTCTTTATGTTTGTCCCCATCACTTGATGTGCTTTGAGCATTCACTATAGGAAAGGTAAAGAGATGGCAGAAAAATTAATGCTTTTTACCTGAGAACTTAACTTTACCTTAACCTTCCACAGTTAGCTCCATTTCATATTGTGAGTTGAGGTCCAACACATCTGGAAGGCACCAAGTTGCGGAAGGCTCCACTAGATGTTATAGTTATTTTGTCACAAATCATATTGTGTAAGAGTCTTTGCTTTCCAAACTTTCTGCTAGAGGGGAAAAAATCCCAAATTTGGAATCTATCCCAACATCCCTTCTCCAGCTCCACTGTCTAATGACTGATCCCCTCAAAGTTTCTACAATCCACACTGTAATGGGTTTTGACCCATTATTCGGATATAATTGATATATACAGATATATACAGCTATATACCCCCATGAGTTTGTTTTTCCACTCTGCTTACAAAACCCAGTTTTTGTTTTCTAATTTCTCCCTCAAGGAAAGTGACTAATCCTGAGAAGATAATTAAATGATATTTAATTATCTTTATTTAATTGTGTATGGTCTAATTTAGTAAACATGTTCCTCTCCCAGGAAAGCCATATTGTAATAAACCACAAACACACGTTCCCAGAGGGATGCAATTTGGCAGAACATTACAACCATATCCCTCCATGGGGTCATGTGAAATGTCAAGACTTGGATACACAGCACAATACTTGGGTCAGAAAACTATACCTCATAGAAATTAACGTAAGCCTCATAGTGACATCACTACTATCCTTACTAAGTCTCTACTGAAATGTATTCTCATCATTTCCATAATCACAGAATTTAGATTTGACCTGTACAAGCACTGACACCAGCAAGTGTGTGGCTGGTTCATAATCTTTATGTTAATGCAAAATGAAGCTGTAGTTCTATCGTCATATAATTTCACAACTGTTTACTCTTTGGGTAAATGGCCAAATGGCCGTAATAAAGTTATTATTATTACTCTTTGGGGTATACTATAAATCAGAAGGAATCACAAAATGCCAGGACAAGCTGGGAGCCTCTTCCATTTTCCATTTTCTGCTTTGGTGCCCCAAAAGATATTTCCATACAACATCAGGAATGACATAGCATTGGACAATTCATATTGATATGTGTCTTGAAGCTTGGATCCTATGGACAATATACATCATAGTATTTTCCAGTTTGTGGATAGAGAGGTGGAACCATGCGATAAGGGGAACTGCAGAGGTCAATCCAGTTTGCAGAGCATGAATGAAAAGATTGTGTGGATTGAATATAGTACATGTATGGTATATATTTTATCCCCAAAGAAAACCACATGTATGCTTGCCCTAAGTGTGATGGAGTATATAATCATTCCCATTTATTGGTGCATATCTATGTAAGTAGTATAATGTCAAAGCAGAATTTGTACCTATTATTTTTGGACTACACTTCCATAATTATAACCTTTCCAATTTCTGTCTAGGATCCAGGAGCCCCAGGTTCAAATTCCCATTCAGCCACTAGGTTACCTTGGGCCACTCATTTGTGTTTCCACCTAAACAACCTCAAAATTATAAGGGTAAAATGGGAAGGGAGGAAACAAAATAGTCTTCCCTCATCTCCTTCGAGGTGTGGCAGGATAAAAATTGAACCAATTTTTAAAAAGACAAGGAAAGTACATAAAGTAGCTTGCGTATATAACCTCCTTTTAGTACACAATGCATATATTTATAAACCTGAATGCCTAGATCTTATCTAGTCCTTGCAATAATATCGTTACAAAGGTGTATGGAAATTTGAACCTGAAGGTCTCCTTCAGGCAGGAACAAAGGATCTGGAGACCTAGGTTAGCACATCTAGATTCTAACTGCAGAATAGATTTTCCATCTAATCCTGAGGATATCCTGCCAAGGTAGCTCCATGAAAACCAGAAAGGACCAGCTTGATCTACTAACAGTTGCTTAGAGGTGTTGTCCATTTGGGTACTGCCTAGAAACTGGTTTTGGTTGGAAAGGATTGCAAAGGGGAAAATCTTTTAATACTAGGCATGTACTGGAAGGTGAAACATGCAGAAGTTTTATTTTTTTCACAGTCTCCTCTCCTGAGTGAGAATGGCAAGGGTTTCCTAAAGAAAGAGCAAGAAAATAAGAATGAGTGAGAAGATTTGAAAGACAGCAGTCTCTCTGTTCCCACCTACTACTTTCTACGGCAGCCAGAAGCACATGCTTTTGAACAAACTGGTAGCACGAGTACCATGCCTCTTGTCCTTCTAGGTGACTACACTAGTATAGAGGCAGTTATGTAAGCTATGTAAATCATGTAAATATTATTGTAAATTATGTAAATCATATTATTATATTATCTCTCTTTCTCAGAAGATGTGTAGTACAGCCATTCATTTCACAAGCAGACCCACAGAGCTCTCTGTCTCACTTTTGGCTTGGGTAAGGAACTAATCAATTACAGTGGTGCCTCGGGATACGAAATGATCGGGTTACGGAATTTCCGGGATACGAAAAAGTTGGATTGGCAAAAACTGTTTCGGGTTACGAAATATTTTTCGGGTTACGAAATTCATTTCGGCGCGAAATTCAAATGCTGCAAAGTGCAGCTATAGGCTTTCCAGTGCTAACGGAAAAGTGTTTCGGGTTACGAAATTTTCGGGTTACGAAAGGAATGGCGGAACGAATTAATTTCGTAACCCGAGGCACCACTGTATTGTGCAACAGATGAACTCAAGGCAGTGGTGGCCACTGAACGTTAAATGAATGGATAGATTTTGTTACAAATGGATAGATTTTGCACATCCAATATCTCCTTTTGAAATATTATTCTCTAGAGACCCAATTTAGCTGAATCACATCCTAAATACTGGATCACATTTTGTGCCCTACCATTGTAGGGTGATGGAATATAGGGAAGAGAACCAACCCAATGAGAGTTTGTCCACCAACAATAAAAGCACTTACATAAGAACAAATTGGGATGTACAAAATGGGAATGGTTTTTAGATTTAAGAAACTGATGTGTATATAGCTGCTCTATTTTAGAATCCCATTTTGAGGGACTCATTCCTGCTAATTTCCTAATTCCTAAATTTCAAATAAGATTTGAAAGTTGAGCTATTTACTTTTATATTTTTATGGAACTATCACTAACTTTTTATTTCTTTAGTTTTCAAAGAGGTAGCTCTTGCAACATTAAAAGGAGGAAAGAAGGGGGAGATAAAAGGAAATGTGGTACCTCCTTTAAGACTAAAGATTATCGCAGTACATTCTTAAAATGCTGCTAATCCACTTTAACTGCTCTGGCTGCTTCCTGTTGCATGCTGGGACTTATCACTTAGGAAGGGGCATTTAGAATATTCAGCCAGAGAGCTCTTAGGCCTCACTGAACTACAAACCCCAAAATGCAACAGGAGGCAGTCAGAGCAGTTAAAGGGGATTAGCAGTGTTTTAAGAGTGTAGTGAAATAATCTACTAACTGATTTTTATATTTGCATGAGCTTTTGTGGCTATAAACACACTTTTTTGGGTGCATCTTTTTTTTTCTTCCCTTTTCTTCGTCCTTTTTGTTTCTTTGCAGAACTGGATTAAACTTTTAGGGCTAGTTGCCAGCATACTGTAGTGGTTTGAGCATTGGACTATGGAGATCAGGGCTTGATTCCCTGCTTGGTCATGGAAACCCGCTGGGTGACCTTGGACAAGTAATACATTCTCAGCTCAAGAAAACCCCAAGATAGGTTTGCCTTTGGGTCATCCTAAACTACTTGAAGGCATGCAACATGACAATAACAACAGTTGCTCCTTCTCATGGGCTCAAGCCTCTTAAAATTTAGATGAAAATATATAGAGAGTTTTATGCAAAAGCAGCCTGATCTCAGACTTTGGATTGCTTCTCTTCCTTATATTCCACCCCGCCCCCAACTGTAAGAAGCAAAATGTGATCCAGTATTTAGGATGTGCTTCAACTAAATTGGGTCTCTAGAGAATAATAGACAATGAAGAACAAACAATGGCATTCTGTACCCGCAGCTGATACAGCTTAGAAAAGTCTGAAAAACCTCTTCTGTTCAGTAACAATTCTGCTTCTATATTCGTTATTGTCTTTACTTTTTCTTTTTTGTCATTTATTACTGAAGACATTAGTATCAAAACATGATATTTGCTTAAGGGTTCATCTGCCCCTTCCACTTAATTACACAACCGAAACTCTAATCCTTTGTTTGTAATGTCACAGTGGGGTTGCTGTGGAAATTCATGTCTTGCCAAAAAACCAAACTCTAGGACTGCAGGTAGAGGATAAACAGATGGAACAGATTCACTCTTGAGAAACAAAAGGCCCTTTTAAATCCAAATATTTTCACCAATCAAGAGTGAGCAAAAGGAAGGAGAGAAAACACATGACAAACTTCTGAAGTGCAGCTGCTCCTTTTAACAGGGGCTTTGGCAGGTTCAAGTGTGAAAATGTCCTGCCATTCTCTGAGAAAATATTCCAAAAGCATATACATATAGTTATTTTTAGTCTTTCACTCTTAGGTTAACTCTTTCAAAATCTACAAGAATAATTGGACTGCAACCCTTTTTCTTTTCATTCTGATGTGGCTCCTGTGACTTTAACAGTTGTTCAGTAGGCAGTCATTCAACTGGTAAAGCTTTCCCCGACCCCATCATTACACCTGAATGTCAGGAAAAGCATCACCTTCCGAATTTAAGACATAAATCATTACAAACTGGCAATCCAAATCGGGAAACCCAAAACCTAAGTATCAACTCCAGTTTCAAGTCTACGGGGCTTATCGCACAGCTAAACAAAGCACCATTTCAAACCGGCTTCAGGGCAGGATATGGAGTTGAGACTGCCATGGTCACATTGGTTGACGATCTCTGTCCGGGCATCGACAGGGGAAGTGTGACCTGGCTGGTGCTCTTGGACATCTCAGTGGCATTCGATACCATAAACCATGGTATCCTTCTGGAATGCCTGAGGGAGTTAGGTATTGGGGGCACTGTGTTCCAGTGGCTCCATTCCTACCTCTTGGGCAGATTCCAGAGGGTGATGCTGGGAGACAGCTGTTCTCGTAAAAGAGAGCTGACATCTGGCATCCCTCATATTGTCTCCCATGCTGTTTAACATTTACACAAAGCATCTGGGAGAGATCATCTGGAGACATGGGGTACAGTGTTATCAGTATTCTGATGACCCCCAAATTTACTTCTCTGTGTCTCTGACTGTTGCAGTGACCAAGGATGGTGTCTCTCCTCTAATTGCCTGTCTTGAATCAGTAATGGGCTGGATGAGGGAAAACAAACTCAAGCTGAATCCAGAGAAAATGGAGGTGCTTGCGATAGGTACCTCTGATCCAGGGATGGAGAGTTGCCAACCAATCCTGGATGGGGACAGACTTCCCCTAAACTTCCTAAAGGATGAGGTTCACAGTTTGGGAGTTGTTGTTGTTGTTGTTGTTGTTGTTACTGCTGCTGCTGAATTCAATTCAAATTTGGGATACATCTGGATTTTATCGCATACATTTCTGCTGCCAATACCACTGGGTTGGTGCATCCTGGGTAACATCCAGCTAGAATCCGAGTTCAGCTGGCTGATTTTCAGAGTTGGGAGCTTGCCAGTTTTGCAAATTGTCCAGGTGAACTTGCATTCTAGCCAGATGTTACCTGGGTTGCACCCACCTGGTGATCGCAATGGCAAAAATGTGTGCAATAAAACCTGGATGTATCCTGAATTAGAATTGAATTCGGCAGTGGTAAGGTACTTTATTTAGCTGTGAGATAAGCCACAGTTCTACTAATCTCTGTACCCATCTAAATAATATCGGCCAGAATGGTAATTGTTGGTTCCAACTAGAGCAGACCCAATATTGACTAAATGAGATTTACCTATGTGTTGACTCACCATTTAACAATTGATTCAATGGGTCTACTCTGACTGGAACTAATCAGGAAGGTTCTTCATTTCCTCTTTTAATTCTTGTATGTGCATCTGGCATAATAATTCCAAGACTTATTCTATCAATGGAGACACTTTGTTGATCCTCTGATAGCCCATGGTATGGACTGAGAAAACACTGGCCAGTGCAATAGATTTCAGACAGTGGCAAGATGAATAAACTCACAAAAACATTTCCCCTCTAGATACTAATTTCTGAACCTATGAGGATGTACTTGCAAACACAGCGTGAACATTGTATCCGAGTGTCATACAAATATAGCCCTGAACAGCAGGTATTCCTTTTTGTCTGTTCACACTTGGCAGTTACAAGACCATTGTGTTATCCTTCTGAATCTGAGAAGTGCCATGAGGGTATTATACAACAAAAGACAAGCTAAGGAATAGTGAAACACTTTTCTTCCTTAGGCAGAGCAGCAAATGGCACTCTCACACTCCCAAGGAAAAATGCATGGCACCCAGTGAGGAATGAAGGAGGACATCCCATAACACTTCTCTTCATGCGTGGCAGTAAAAATACAATATAAAAAACACAGCAATAACAATTTACTGCATTTTTATGACACCCGAATCATGCACTTGAGGTGGCCACCACACTGTGCCTAATTGTAGCATTCACCCCAAACTCCTATTGCTTACTACCTCATTTTCAGTGACCTCTCTCAAAAAGAACTTCAAAAGAGTTGACATGAATTCTGTGTGCTTTCAGGAAGTTCATGTCCCAACAGGTGGAAGTCACATGGCATGGACTCAAAAAAGGAAACATCCTCTTGTTAGGTCTTCTGAGGAGAATTGCATCCTCCAGGCTCAAACCTGACTGCCTGGGAGGGATTCTTGAAACATTATTTGTCTCATAAATGCATTAAAATAACACAGGTTTAGTCAAATTTCAACAAATTGGAAAGAATTAGCCTATATAAATGAACAATGCAGCTTTCTTCTTCCCCACTCTGCGTGTGAGATGATTTTTGTTTTGTTTTTTGGTGCTCTGATAACATGAGAAATGTGATCTGCAAGAAACTGTCTCAATGTGCAGGACTGACATGCAGGATTATGTGAACTCCACTCTGCTTCACTCCATTCTATTCCTTTCCCTTTCACCTACATCCCCAGTTTTCTAGTTTCTTTCCCTCCCATGGTCCATCAATATTCCATGGATACTGATCATGCATAGTCATGATTTAAATTGTTGTTGGACACCATCTCATTGTTTGAGATTTTCGCAGCTAAGACAGTAATTAGTTATAATTTCATCTCCCGCTGTAAGTAATTTCTAATAGTCATTGTTCCATTTTTAAAAAAACAAATAATGCTTTACCTTCTTGGTACTCAAAAGCAACTACGATACCACTCTGAACACACCTCATCTTGTTTCATTTTTTAAAATAAGTAAAACTGGGCTTGGTTCATACTAGAATGGCAAATCACCAAATGAAGAACTAGCAGTAATATAAAAAGACCCCTGCAAAAAAGCCCCAAGCCTGCCTGAAATATTGAAGTGTCACTGTGGCTAGACAAAGGCCCTGAACAGACCGGTAATAAACACTGGCATCAGGATAAAGTGGGGGCATGGCGACTGCACACCGTGTGCCCTGACCCCACCCCCATGCCGGTGTAACACCGCATGCCCCAGCGCATGGCGGGAGGCATCACAGAACTCCCTTGGTGCAGCATGTACATGCACTGCACCAAAAGAGTGCTGAAAAGCTGCGGTGCTGGTGGCTACGGTGCAAAAAGATGCCACTTTTTGCAGCTTCTTTTTGTGCCATGGACCTGCTGGGTTGGGGGTGTGGCATGTGGTTGCTATGTTCCTGATTTGGCAGGGAAAGGAGAGGCATCCCACTGCCCCTTAGGGGCTGTCTGTAAAGCCCCAAGTTGATATTGGTTGTCTAGATAGACCAGTGGTCTGAATTTCTATAAGCTATAGTTGTATGTTGCTGAATAGCTATGGTATAAAATTTGCATTAACTTTTAAGTCCACATACTTTCTGTAACTATAAACATATATAAAATAAACATAGTTACACTGCAAAAGGAGTCAACTTAGATCTTATTCAATTCCATCCCATTATTACAGTAACAATGTAATTTACTAAAGCCTTAGTTATAGAGGGAGGAAACTTGAAAATGAAAAAAAACTTTTGTGCTTGTTGGGAGACTGAAGCAGTTGTAATCCAAAAAAAAAAAAAGTAACTTTTTCAAGGTCTGATTTCAAGCAACTAATCATTTGGGCTTTCTCATGTTCCCATCATTATCGTAGGCCCACTTGATGATGACATATGAGAGAGGCTTCTTGGTGACTGTTCCCACGATATGGAATTCCTACCTACAAGAAACTAGGTAGGCCCCCTTTCTGCTCTACTTTAACTGGCAGATGAAGATATTTTTTTTTTAAAATAAGCATTTGGTGATTAATCAGTTATGCAGAAGGGTGTCTAATGGGTATGGCTATGCCCACACATTGTATTTTTACAGTCAGAGATATGTTTTATAATAATTTTATACTGTTTTAAATTATGTGTGTTTTAACGTGATGTCTAATTTCATTGTTTTTAAACTTTTGCATCATCAGTTTGTTATCGTAATTGCTGGGATCTGGGGAGGACACTCTCAAATTAATATGTGTCAGGGAATTTGGGCCCAGTACAGACTGGCACTTTGCACTGGCCTAGGGCTGAAAGTAGGGCTCAGGAGAGCGGAGCGTCCACATGCTCCCAAGCCCTACCGTGCACTGTGGGTGCCATCTTGGCACCTCGCCATTTACACTGGGTGTGCAAAGACATCCGTGCAGCGCCATGCCTAAACAGATGTCATCATTGCATGTGAGGATGGCAATGGTGCCCTGCACATGACTTAAAAAGAACCCACCGGGAGTGGATTCCTTTTTAGGCCTCGTGGAGACCACAGCATTTGTCTGCTGTGGTCTCCATCTGGGGCAGAAAAGGGCAGCGTCTTGCCACCACTTTCTGCCCATCTGTATCCCTCCTTTGATACTTAGCTCAAAGGAGATATCTAGTTTGACTGGGGCAACAGCGGTCTTGGGATCAAGATCCAGCTATAGTGAGTCCAAATCACAAAGAACTCCAGAGCAGATTTTCAAGTGAGAATTTTCAAGTGAGAAAAGTTTTGCATAACCATTAGTAGAAGCATGCAGCTTTTTCTCTTAAGGAAACAACTAATCTATAGTGTTGCTATTGGGTCTTAAATTTGGCCTACTCTTTATAATTAAATAGTCTAGTCAGCTACTTCAGCAGAGGGGCACCCCAGCCTAAGGCAGCTCAAAATCCCTTTAATCAAGGTCTATTGCACATGCATGCATGCATGCATACACAGACACCAGAAGTTACCAATTATATCCTAGTTGGGTTTCTAAAACATGTGTCAGTGCCTATTTTGCTACACACTGTACGAACAGAATATAGATCAGACAGGATGTCCTTATTTCAATAAATATAGTTGATGCAGGAAATCAGACCTGAGAAACAATAAAAACATGCTGGTACATGTTAATGTGTAACAGTGATAGCCAGCACATAGTTCTAATCTCTTGTAGAAGCTGATGTAAGGGCTGTTTCACATGGTACCCCAGCACATGGTAGCATATACAGTATAGTACATATTGAACAGCACCTGAAGAAACATTTGTGTGACTGATATGGAAAATGTCAAAATCAGCATTCCACATATGCTATATTCCTAATGAAATAAGGCTTGGTCAATGGTTTTGTTTGTCTCAACACAACTGATGTATATATAGTTGGCCCTCCTTATAGGCAGGCTTGCCTTCTGCGGCTTTGTGCTCACATGGAAGGCAAGCCCAGGCAGAAATAATGGGGTGCATACTTGCGCCGCGCACCCTGTGCGCCACTGCAAGCACATGCCCCATTATTTCCTATGGTGCTTGAGCATATGCTCTTTTTCCAATATGTGGGCGGGGGGTCTGGAACGGATCCCCCGAGTATGGGGAGGGCAGACTATATAGGAAAGCCACATATGATTTTAGCACATCTCACACAACAGTCATTTAGGGCAGTCATCCTAAATCACAGTAGTTATTGCTGAATCAGTTGTCCAGTGGTTAGGCAACACATAGACCAACCCTACAGATTCAGTGGTTCTACTCTAGTCAGAAATAACAACTGGATTTAGGACATTGCTTGTCCTTTATGGATCTTGCTGAACATATAACTTGGGCATGATACATCCTGGGATAGCCTGGGAGATTCCAACCACTTCCTCCTAGACCAGTTATGCAATGTCGCTGACAATGTCCCACATTTATAAAAATTAAGCCAATGAGACAAACTGCTGGATAGTGCATTAGACGAAAGGGCAAGATAAAGCAGGAAATATTGGAAGTTAGATTTTTAATGTCAAAATGTGGATATATTACACTTCTGTATGGGTGCTTGTTTCCAAGTAATTTTTAGACAAGTTAATTTTTGGGTAAATTTAGGAAGGTTGTAGACAGTTTCCTTATAGGGCAATCCCTCTGCTGAGAAGTGGGAAATGCAAAGCTGAAGGACCTGCCTTATCCAAAATGTACCCCAAGTTCATGTCAGTAGAGCAGAAAACAGAAAACTAGTGGTAACTGATACAGTGGGGGCAGAGATAGGGAAAATTCAGCACATTATAACATAGTTCACTCTGTATTACCAGATGTTACTGAGGGACAGAGAGAGGCAATGAACCTGGCTGGCTCTTTTTGGCCTCAATCAATTGCTTGCTTCAGTATCTAGTTTTGGCTCAGTGCCTATATCTTTAGACCAATTCATAGGGGGATTCCACTAAAAACAAAACAAAAGCCCTTTGCTAAGAAACCAGTTGAGTGCTAATTACAAAGACTTCCTGGGCATGTAAGAGATTATGTTACCAATTACTACAGTATTATGGAATTCCTTCTGTGGGCTTATTGAGACGTCATACATTTTGAGTATACGATTCCCACAGATAACTCTGCTCATGACAGTGCCAGGACAAGTGGTAGAGGGGAAAGGAACGGCTGATTCCCAGAACTGTGTTGGATTTATAATGTTCATATCAGAAATATGTAAGAAAAATGACTCAATATACCGTGGGACCTTGTTATCTGCTGTGGTTTGGTTCTAAGAGCCCCTGTGGATATCAAAATCCATGGATGCCCAAGTCCTATTAAATACAATGGTATAGTAAAATGGTGTCCCTTATATAAAATCACAAAATCAAGGGGTATTGTGTGTGTGTGTGTGTGTGTGTGTTTGATGATTTTTAAGTTGTGGATGGTTGAATCCATAGATAAAGAATCTATTTATAGGGAGGGCTGACTATATACAGACAACTAGCCAGTTGTAGCTTTACTCTGATTCAGAATATTCTGTAATGTCAGCTATGAAAACAAGAAGGGGAGAATGCTGATATTCTTTAAATACTGACCAGAGATATATTTTCCTTTTCATGTAAATCCAATTTTAAAAAATAATTTTGTAATATTTGGCAGCAAGATACGGAAAGCTATCGATAGCCCATAAATTCTGGGTCTGGGCCCAGCAACTGTATGCGGCTGTGCCTTGGCACAGAGTAATTTCTGAGCTAAGGATAAATGATTCAGTAGCTTGCATCTGGGAATGCAGTCTTCTATTTCTAAGAATAAAACATAGAGGGTTATTTCAGGTGAGCTGTCTGTTTATTATGTATCTGCTATATTTTGCAGAATGAAAGAAATACAGGAAGGAGGAGGGAGATATTCGGTATGCTAGAATAAAGTAATACATCAATGCTCTTGTTAAGGCCTGGATTTGATTTTTCTAGGAATAGTCAAACCAGTAAAATGAAGAAAGCATACAGCATCCTGAAAATATAATAATATTCAGCAGGACAAAGAAACTAATATGCTTGCTATCTGTTCAAAAGATAGCCACTTGGTAACAAAATAATCACTGTCCACCTGAGATAAACATTCACATTTCATTTCTTACACATAATAGAAAACAACCCAAGTTATTCATAATAAAAAAATATTATGCAACAGCTTAGTAGAGTATCTTAATTAAAATAATCTGAACCTGTGTAACAACAAGATTGCCAAGCAGCCCTTCACTTTTAATATTCCTTTAAAGAGAACTCTAGCGAGTTCATGGGTATTCGTCTTTGTTTCCCAAAATGTAGATTAGAGATATCTGATACAAGAACATTGAGCCTTCTACAAAATCAAGAAAGAATAGGAGCACAACAGAGAGACCACACATTAAGTTGATACTTGTATTCATCAGTGTGAACTATGTATAAATCCTTGATCTTTTGTTATGGGGTTGAGAGAGTCATTGTCTAAGCATGCAAAGCAAATCATTTTGTACCTAAGCAAATAAAATCCTTCCCCCAGATAATGGATTTCTTACTATTTTGTGTTTAATTTGTTGGCAATAGGGAGGATCCAAGACTTGACATCTATTGCTAGAAACCTAGGGGATCAAAGAAGCAGGGGGCAATATGCCCTCTCCACTGCTATGTTCCTCTGAAACCATCTTTTGAAGGTGTAGGGAGCCAGTTTTTAGGTAGTGTGGAGGCCTGTGGAGTTAAGGGAGGACATGAAAGTTCTGACAGTTTCTTTGGTAGAACACTGGATTTCATCCTGTATTAACTGAGGGCCCTTTCACACTATTCAGTTATAGCACTATGATCCCACTTGTACAGTGTGAAAAGGCCTTGAGAGTGCTACACTGGTGGAAAGTATTTCTGGGGAATATTATGTAAGAAAAAGAAACCCAGAGCAAGCATTTTGCCTTTCTGTAAGTTACATAAAATGAAAACTAAAATCCCTTTATTTTATCATATCCCAACCCAAATTTAGACAGCCTTAAGTCCATTATAACAATGGGTTTAAGCATGCTAGTATCCACATTTGTTCATGAGTTCTTCACACAATTTTTTGTGAAAGTTTGCAGTGCCAGACCTTATACCAGGGGTCGGCAACCTATGGCCTGCGGGCTGCATGCAGCCCGCTGAGCCATTGGGACCAACCCCTGCTCGGTCCTGCCGCCGATTGCCACTGCCAAAGGCCCCGTGGGGCCTTTGGCCTCTCGTGGAAGTGCGCAGGGCCTTTGGTGGCGGGTGCGCGGGGCCTTGGGCCTCTCACACAGGCGTGCGCAGGGCTTGGGCCTCTTGTGCAGCCATGCGGGGGCTTGGACCTCTCACGCAGCTGCGTGGGGAGGAGGAGGAGGAGGAGGGAGGAAGGTGGAGGAAGAGGAGGAGGAGGAGGAAGAAGAAGAGGAGCAGGAGGAGGAGGAGGAGGAGGATGGTGATATGGATATGAGCCAGCTTCAGAGGCACGGCCAATGTAAGTTGCTGTGATTTTTACAAACTCATGCGCAGTGAAGAAAAACCACAGTCTCTTGACCAAGTACACACTTCTGAGAAGTACATTTGAACCCAAGGGCAAATCACTTCTTGTGAGACCACCTTGACATGTTAAATATGCATAGCCATGTGAACCTATGTTCAGTGTGAAACCCAAAGAGTTTGGTTATGCAATAAGCCTCTGAAATATGCAAGAGATTGCCATGTTAAGTAAAGCCATGTTCAATGCTGAAATGTGCTGTTTGGAATGGGGGGGGGTTGGCCAGAAAGGGAAGTACATTTCTGCCATTTGTCTAGGAAAAATGCCCAAATGTCCTTCATTTTGATCATGCCTAAGAAACATGCATTTATATTAACATTTTTTAAAAAATCATCCAATTTTTTCGCATGTCCTCCATTTAAAAAAAGTGTCCTACATTTGAAAATGTTGTCCTACATTATTTAATTATTTATTTTTGGCTCCCCTCCCCCCCCCCGGTTGTCTGGGGACACCAACCCGGCCCCCAGTTCAAAATGGTTGCCTACCCCGCCTTATACCATATATGAAATCTCCTTGCTTGACCTTTGGAATCTGTTTATATCCAGCAGCAGGAAAGAACATGCACAGGGATCACTGAATTTTACTCTTGAACCTGATGTGTGCTAGAGAAATCTGTAATTAAAGCTGTCTGGCTAGTCTAGGTTAGATTGTTTGCTTTATTCCTGAGCATTCGGAACTGCATAAGACCTCGAAGTCTGAACAGTCATTGTCTGCTGGGAACAAAATAATCCTAAAGTTTCCTGTCTAAATACAGCACATTATGACAGAAGCATGAGTGCAATAAAAGTATCACTGTACTCTTCACTATCAATGTATTTAATCAACACATCCGCAATAAACCCCTTGCACAGCAAAGCATTCCCATCATATTTTGGAGAAGAATAGAAACTCTTATAAGATCAGCCATTTAAGACTTGTGCAAGCTTTCTGGCTTTAGCCCAGTAAGGTGGAGAAATGCCCTTGTTCTTGCGTATCCAATTACATTTTAATGGGTTGCTTCCTCGGTGTTTTGGTTTGTTTCCCCCCTCACTACAGTCAGGTAGGTTTTACTGCTGATTTTCAAATGACAGAATTGTGGAGTGCAAAGCAACTATTGAAAGGAAAACGCATCAGTCTTGTCCTAAAGCTGCAAAGTGGGCAATCCAGAAATCACTCTTTCACTTTGTATTTTGATAAATCAATGAAAAGATATCACACGCTGGCTGGGGTAGGTGGAGGCTTTCTGGAGTTGTAGTCACCCAAAATACTTCTTTCAAGCTCTATTCTGCAATGCTTTATTGATGGGCCTACCAAAATCATTGGTAATAAGTTCCACTTTTAACAGGTAATTTGCTTAAATAAGGGATATGGGATTCCACTATATTCTGCTCCTTGCAGTCATTTAGCTAGTGAGAAAGCACTTACAAGGTATATTTCAGTAATTTGTGGCCATTTGTCCTGCAATCCTGTAGTTTATGTCCCTGTACTGCCTTTCTCATTACTGTCATTTTATGGTCTTTAAACTGGAAGACACACATCCCTTTGTGCCTAATGTCAATATATAACCAATCTTTATGGTGATTTATGTCAGCTATGACATACATTCAGGTCCCTGAAGGAACAAAAACAGGAAATATAGATTAATTTAAAAACATGTGCTCTGTCAGGTTTATCATAACCCTACATTTCAAAGAAATGTGGGAGGGAGAGGAGCGATCAAAGGAAATAAACACCCAAGTGACAAGTTCATGGCTTTAGGTTCCTAGGCAAAACTAGATAACCACACTGAATTGCTTGTCACTGAGCACTCCTTTCTTCTTCAATTACAATTATTGTTCTTAGTTTCTCTTGTCAATTCAGATTACCAGATGGCCCATTGCATAATTGGAAAGTGATCCAAATAGATAATCCTGTTTAATATGCAATAGCAGCCTCTTACAATTGAAATGCTTCCTTTCCATGCAGGAACAAATACTCCGAAAATGCATGGATATCTCGTTGAATTCATCCAGTTCTATTGCACCATGGAGAATAATAAACCTTTCAAGGGAGGACTAAAAGGGCATTTAGATTCCCTACTTACAGCCTGTGGTTTTGAGACATCTTAAATGTTAACTGACAAGGTAATTATGGCATGCTGAAGGCTGGTAGATACATCACAATTCACATACAATGTGGCTATCTTGGGCATAGCAACTTTAGGGTCTTTATTTCAGAAGCAAATCCATGTCACATCCTCTGTGCCTAGCCTACTTTGGTTATCAACCTAAGTAACCTAAACACAGAAACATGGAGAGGAGTGAGCAATGGATGTACCTGAAGGTAGGAATGGAATATCTTAGTTGCTGTGATGGTTTGGCACATTATTTCCTTTACAGCGGCAAATGATGGTAGGTTTCATTTGTACAGTGTGCCCGTGTTATACGTGGACGCAATATACGCGGTTTTCAGCATACACTGAAAGCTGTGAGGGAGCGTGCGGGGTGCAAGGGGCGGTGCATCCCATTTAGATGAATGGGGCATGCACCCAAGGCGGTGCATGCTGCCGCACCGCCATGCCACTGTCGCATGCATGAGCCCTATTACTTTCAATGGGGCTTGAGCATACACAGTTTTTTTATGCGGGTGTGTGTGTGTCCAGAACGGATCCCCCGTGTAGAAAAAGGGTGCACTCTATAAGATGACTCTGAGCTTCAAAAATTTTCATATTTGTACCACATTTGATAGTTCTGATAACAAATCTATACTTAGGACAAGACACTACTGTTAGAACACAATATGGAGAAACCAAATGGTTTCCAATTGGCAAAGGGGTCAGACAAGGCTGCATTCTTTTGCCTACCTGTTCCACTTGTACTCAGAAACTATCACATGAAGGGCAGGCTTGGACTCAGAAGGAGGAGTGAATATAGGAGGAAGGAATATCAATAACAGGACATATACAGGTGACACCATACTAGCAGAAAACATCGCAGAGCTGGAACAACTACTAAGAAAGATTTTTTAAAAAGAAAATGCAAAGGCAGGCTTACTGCTTAACATAAAGAAAACAAAAATGATGACCATAGAATATCTACACAGCTACAACCTAGACAATGAGGAAACTGAAATAGTAAAAGAGTTTTCATACCTTGGGTCAAACATTGTTCAGAATGGGGACTGCAGTCAAGAAATAAGAAGAAGCCTAGGAATGGGGAGGGCAGCTATGAAAGAATTAGAAAAGACCATAAAATGCAAAGATATAATATCGAGCACAAAAGTTAGAATCATTCAAGCCATCCCCCCTCTCCCATGAGCCATGGACAGCCAAAAAGACAAATGGGTCCTAGAACAGATCAAGCCAGAAATCTCCCTAGAAACCAAGATAGTAAAGTTGAGGTTGTCGTACTTTTGGTCTCATCATGAGAAAGAAGGATGCACTGGAAAAGACAATAATACTAGGAAAGAAGGGTGGATGTAGATACAGAGGAAGACCGCATGCTAGATGGATAGACTCTATTAAGGAGTTTATGGGCATGAACATACAAGACCTCTGTAGAACAGTGGAAGACAGGGAGTTTTGGAGATGTCTTATCCAGAGGGTCACCATGAGTCAGGATCATGTTGAGGGCAGTTAACAGCAAACAACAAAACTACAACTCTCAGAATTCCCCAGGCAACATGACGTGGGTTCTGGGAACTCGACTGTAAAAAGTAATTCTGTAATGCCCTGGTTATCTTCCAGCCTCTCACACTGCAAGGCAGTAGTCGAAATTTCAGGTTATCCTTCTCAACCCATGTTCCAATAAAGCAAAACAGAAATGTCAAAAATCAGCAAGAAGAAAAACAATGTAAGTAGGCTTAGGTTATGAGAATTTTTTAAAAAAAAGCTTTGTAGAGTAATAGTGTAAAACAAATAAACACTTATTCATTTAAAATTGCACCCCCCCCCCCCCAGTTCTTCTATAGATAAGGTGACTTACAAGGCAAATATTGCAAAAATACAACAGGACATCACTAATAACACAATTAAAACAATAAGACTACAGTTCCTAACATGTTCATCATCCATTTTAGAAATGTAAACATTCAAAAGCCTTTCCTTCCATTATGTTTTGTGTTAGCCACTAGAGATTAAATTTTCCCCCTTCTTTCTTTTGCCTTCAAAGGATTTTCTTTAGAAAATTACAGATTGTTCTGTCAGACACCCAAAGTACATTGTGTCAAGATTAGAAATCTCAGCAATGATGTCATTAATCTCTAACTTTTCAAAAGAAATAAAGAATGAAAGGTAACTTGTGTTACTTATGTTTTTCAGTATGTCAAACAGAAGAGTTATGTATAGTTATATAGGTATACTCAGTGGTGTCATTCAACCACTTTGTACTGGTTTATCCAAACCAGTTGTTAAAATTTGTTGGGTTCACTGAACCACTTGTTTTGGGGACAGAAAATGAAGAGTTTCACTATGCCCTCCCACTCCAGCTGGTGCAAGCTTTGATTCATTCCCAGCTGTCCTCTCCAGCAACAACAGCAGCAAACTAAAGGTTTTCTTGACAAACCCCAGCTCTGAAACAGGATTAATCAGGACTATGTCTGCCAAATTGTGACAGTTGGATGGTATGAAACAACCATTGGGGGTTAGGAGCTGTTCCCCCTTCCCCGAGTGGGGGGAGTTGGAGGATTGCAAACTCTTTCCCCACTGAATTGTTTTGTCTCTAAATGGATCCCAACACCCTGCACCTCAGGGTATGCAGGAAATCTTTCCATTTCCCCTTATTTTAGAGCAATTTTAGGACCAGTTGACATCTCCTCCTCCTCCTTGTGAACTTCTTCTGGGCCTTTAACAATCCAAAGGGTGGGGGAATGATGCAAAATTACTCCCCAAATTTCCTAGGGAGGAGGCAACAAGCTCTGTAAAAAACTCTTCAAAGAAAGAGCACTAAGATCCAGAATTGCACTCTCCACACCCCTGACTGAGGAGTTTATCACACGCATTTTCCTTCCTGATCCATGCACTGGATGGGATCGGGCTTGGAACAGGGAGAACCAGGTTTTACTGCACACCTAATTGCTGCTGTGCTGTCATCTGACCAAGATCCATCCACAAGCAATCCTCTGGTGGCCAATTCTGGTACTGTGGAAGCTTTCCATCGGACCAAAATCAGCCTCTACAGCACTGCTTGGGCATGGATCTTGGTCAGACAGCAGTACAGCAGCAATTTTGTGTTCAGTAAAACCTGTTTCTTCCCGTTCCAGTCCAATCCTGTCCAGTACACGGACTGAGCTGGAAAATGTGTGTGATAAATTCCTGAGACTATGGGGCTGTACGGACTGGCAGCAGGGACGTAGCCAGGATTTTGGGAAGGGGGGGGTCCAGACTAAGTGCCACCATTATAATGGGGCTTGGGTGTGGCGGCGCAGCAGCACACACCATTCATTTTATCTAATGAAGGGGGGTCCGGACCCCAAGAAACACCCCCCCCGGCTACGTCCCTGCTGGCAGTAAGTGTCAGCTTGGGGATGGCGTGGGGGTGTGGCGTTTGGACAATACACACCCTGATGCCACCTCCAAGCTGGTTTCACACTGTCTGCCTGACTGCACGGTGGGTGGGGTTGTGGCACTTCTTTGGCACAGCGTTCATATACCGCATGCCAAAAGAGTGCAGAAAAGAGCTCCCACATCGGCAAGGGTGCCCCTTTTCCAGGCTAAAAAGAAGCAGTTCTTTTTGGCCCAAAAAAAAAACCACCAGATTATGGCTGAACCATGCAGTTGCTCAAAGGGGTGGCAGCAAGCTGCTCGTTTTGAACAGTTTGTTTCTTCCCTATGTTCTGAATACTTTTACCTGAAACAGAAGTTCACTTTGAGCAACGGTAAGTATTTCCAAATACATTTATTTTACAACAGAAAGTCAGAGAGATTTAACATGTGAAGAACCAAAAGAGTATTGCTATTATTTATGCCTTAAAAATATTGGTCAGTGAGCTTGCCTTGTTTTCCAGTGCTCTGACACTAGGAGCAGTGTGTTTAGAAATCTACCAAAGATCATTTTCTCACCCACTGAGTTTCACACACATGTACACACTGAACAGTATAATTTTGGAAAGGCAAAGAATATAAATAATTAATCAACCATCCGATCACGTTCTTAAATCTAAAGCAAATAATCCACCAAACCTTCTGTAATTTTTATGCCAATGTACATATTTAACCCATATTTGCCAATGATTTACAACTTTATGATGGAAAAACCCATGAATATGTGTCCTGTAATTTAGAAAAGTTGTTTGCTCTATAGAAGTTTCTTAGTGAACCTGATTTTTATCACTTAAATACTTATCTTTGAATTATGTGCAGGTATCATATTTAGATTTTTAAAAAATATATTACACAAATCTAGTTTCAACATATGATATCATAATACCATATGACATTTTATGACCTAAACTGAAATCTTTAATGGAATTTAATTTGTGATGTATGTGGATTGATGGATGGAGTTGTCTGCCAGGTTTGACCTAGATCATTAGTTCTCACATTCAGCGATGGTTCAGATGTGTTGCACTTCAGGTCCCAGAAGTTCCTGGCCATATGTTTGACATTTAGGAATTCTGTGAGCTGAAGTCCCAAACATCTGGAAGATCAGAATTTGAGAACCACACTGACATTTATGTTCTGCTTAGATGACATTTATGTTCTGTTCAGAATACTCTAGCTTTATATAAGTCCATTTACAAATATCTCATTCATTCAAGATCAAATTCTATTGGGGCAAAACAAATAGTTAGATCCAGATTTAGTAATCCTTAGAATAGATCCAGTGAGCAATGAGTAAGGTCCAAAACACACTGCAGAAATAATCCAGTTTGAGACCACTTTAACTGCACTGGCTCAATGCTAGGGAATTCTGTGAACCATAGTTTTGTGAGGCATTTAGCCTTCTAAATTACAATTTAGAGCCAGGGAAGTTAAAGCAGTGTCAAACTGGATTATTTCTGCAGTGTGTTTTGGACCTAAGAGACAGTGATTCTATTCTAAGCCTAAATGGAATCCTTTCTCACTAGTTTAGAATACTTTGCAGTTTACTGTTGTTAAAAACAACAACTACAACAGCACTACAATAATATGCTATATATTAGGCGTAATGAATTTCTGATACTCCAGATGTTGGGGACTACAACTGCCACAGAACCTTATCATTGGCTATGTTAGCTCAGGATTCTGGGAAGTGAAGTCCAAAACATTGTGATGACCAAATGTTTCCCCTTCCTATTCAACATGGATGAATTTCCAATATTTAGAGCATTGCTAGTGTAACCTCAGACAGTTTTTTTTACAAATACTGAATAACATGCACATGAAAACATTCTGGTTGATGACATTTTTGAAAAGTTCACTCAAACCAGAACTATATTATAGAACTACAATGATTACTGAACAGTACCAGCTCCAAGTATTTCCAGAATGCTGCCTTGAGAAGCATAATATAGGGAAAGGCTCCTGGGATTTTGGTAATTAAAGCATCTATAAGCCTGTGGTATGGCCTGGGGAATGTGGGTCTCAGAGAGAGTAATAGTCCTCACCAACCATGGTTAGAGGAGACTTTCTACTAAGTAATAAATTTTGGGACAAGTAGAATCAGTAGGATAAGCTGTAACTTTGACTGGAGCTTGAATCATTTTAATTCCAAATAGACTACAGCAATTGGCTCAAGCCGAGGCAGGTTTCTAAGGCAGGTTAGTGCATGGAACAGCTACCACAAAAAACAGTGAATGGCATCTTTAGTTGGGTATTCTCAGTCCTCTCAATGGGCCAGGCGATAGGGAGGAAAATAGCCTTTTAGGCCTGCCTGTGGAGGATGCTCTCACAGGTTTTGGGAGTAGGGTGTCTATGTCTAGCAATGACATTCTTAGGAGACCAGCCAAGAGGAAGCCAGGACAATTGGCTTGCCTCTGGACTATGATGGCTTGCTTAAGATATGGAAATAGATCTCAGTGGGATCTAAAAAGGTAAAGATGGTGAGAAAGAAAGAAGAACCTCCCCTGGGGATCTCAGGGTATTACAGTCAGCCCTTCTTATACACAAATCTTTTATACACAGATTCAAGCATCCATGGTTTGAAAATGTTTTTTAAAAAGTATACATTTCAAATATCAAACCTTGATTTTCCAATTTTTATAAGGGATACCATTTTGCTATGTCATTATATTTAATGGGACTTGAGCATCCATGGATTTTGTTATACATGGGGGAATTTTGGAACCAAACCCCAGAGTATAACAAGGGTCCACTGTATTTGAGAAATATGGGCCTGGGACAGATGGTCCCTAAGCGGCGTGCCACTGGCGATACTAGGGTTAGGGACCATGCACCAACCACACAGTCCCTAACACTAGCATGATATGGCATCGGCATCATGGTGGCATCCCATTCATATGGGCGCCACCATCTTGACATAAGTGAAGCACAGCATAAACACGCTGCTGCATGTCACTTAGGTCACAAGTGTGCCATTGACACACTCGTGATGTCTGCCTAGTGACCCAAAAAGAACCCAGTTTTCCAGATTCTTTTTGGGGTGGAGGGATGCCGGGCAGTTTGGCTGCTGCGGTAAAATGGTAAAACAGGCTGCATCAAGTTTGACCTTTTTCAAAGGTATGTACCGGGCCACAGTCTGTAAAACAGTTCTCCTCTGCTTGGGATTATCAGTATGATCTGGGCTATTATTATTATACCATCACATCATATCATAATAATATTAAACTGTGTGTAAAACTATGACTGTAACTCAGGCACAAAATAGCATAGAATATGTCCCTCCCTTGACCCCCTGATGCATAGTAATTATCGGCCCGTTTCGCTATTGCCATTTTTAGGGAAGGTGATCGAGAAAGCGGTGGCACTCCAGCTTCAATCGATCTTGGATGATACGGATTATCTAGACCCATTTCAAACTGGGTTCCGGGCGGGCTATGGAGTTGAGACTGCCATGGTCACCCTGGTCGATGATCTCTGTCTGGGCATAGACAGGGGTAGCGTGTCCCTGTTGGTGCTCTTGGACATCTCAGCAGCTTTCGATACCATTGACCATGGTATCCTTCTGGAGCGCCTGAGAGAGTTAGGAATTGGGGGCACTGCGCTCCAGTGGTTCCGATCCTACCTCTCAGGAAGGTTCCAGATGGTGCAGCTGGGAGACGTGTGCTCTGATAAGAGGGTACTTACATCTGGTGTCCCTCAGAGAGCCATTCTGTTTCCCATGCTATTTAACATTTACATGAAACCGCTGGGAGAGATCATCCGGAGGCACGGGGCGCGGTGTTATCAGTACACTGATGACACCCAAATAGTCTTCTCTGTGTCTCCAACCGATGCAGTGACCAGGGATGGCATCTCTCCTCTAGACGCCTGTCTGGAGTCAGTAATGGGATGGATGAGGGAAAACAGACTCAGGCTGCCAACAGTCTCAAGAACTTGATCAGGAGGGCTTTAAACTGAGTTCCGAGGGGAAGGGAGACAATATTAAGGAAGGCGAAAGGGATGGCGAAAATAGTCAAACTGACATAGAGGAAACAAGAAAAAAAGTGCAAGGACCCAACAGTGGGAGGCAAAAAAACTTGCACAGGCAGCAAGTAAAAGGGAACTATGGTCTGCGATGTCTCTACACTAATGCACAGAGCATGGGAAATAAGCAAGATGAACTCGAACTCCTAGTACAACAAAGCAAATATGATATAATAGGCATCACTGAAACCTGGTGGGATGAGTCTCATGATTGGAATGTGGAAATAGAGGGGTATAACCTTTTAAGGAGAAATAGGCCAAACAAGAAAGGAGGAGGAATAGCACTATATGTCAGAGATATTTACACCAGTGAAGAGATCCTGGACATCAATCATGGAAGCCAGGTGGAGAGCATCTGGATAAGAATCAAAGGGGAGGGAAACAACAAGGATGTTACAGTGGGAGTCTACTACAGACCCCCAAGTCAGACTGAGGAATTGGATGATATCTTTCTAGAACAGATGACCACACAGTCAGAAAAGAGAGATGTAGTAGTGATGGGCGACTTCATCTATCCTGATATTTGCTGGAAGTCAAACTCAGCAAAATCCTCAAGGCCTAACAAATTCCTCACTTGCCTGGAAGACAATTTCATGGTCCAAAAGGTGGAAGAGGCAACAAGGGGGTCAGCTATTTTAGATCTCATCCTAACCAACAAGGATGACTTGGTTAATGGGGTGCAAGTAGTGGGATCATTAGGTGGAAGTGACCATGTTCTCCTGGAGTTTGTAATACAGTGGAAAGGAGAAGCCAGGCATAGTCAGACACGCATCCTAGACTTTAGGAGAGCGGATTTCAGTAAACTTAGAGAAGTATTGAGGGCCATTCCATGGTCAGAAATACTAAAAGATAAAGGAGTTCAGGACGGATGGGAGTTTCTCAAAAGAGAGATACTGAAGGCACAATTTCAAACCGTTCCAGTGAGAAAGAAAAACGGGAGGTGTCTCAAGAAACCAGGATGGATGACTAAGGAACTTTCAACTGAGCTGAGTTTGAAACGGAACATGTATAAGAAATGGAAAAAGGGGGAAATCACAAAAAAGGAATTCAAAGAAATAGCAGGCATGTGTAGGGGTAAAGTCACAAAAGCTAAAGCACAGAATGAACTCAGGCTTGCTAGAGAGGTTAAGAACAATAAAAAGGGCTTTTTTGGATATGTCCGCAGCAAAAGGAAGAAGAAGGAAACGGTAGGGCCACTCCGTGGAGAAGATGGCAAAATGCTAACAGAAGACAGAGAAAAGGCAGAATTACTCAACACTTTCTTTGCCTCAGTCTTCTCAGAAAAGGCAAAGGGTGCTCAACCTGAGGATAATGGAGCAGAGGACAGAATAGGGGAATTTCAGCACAGAATAAGTAAAGAGATAGTAGAGGAACACCTTGTTAATCTAAATGAATTTAAGTCTCCGGGACCAGATGAACTCCATCCAAGGGTATTAAAAGAACTGGCAAATGTAATATTGGAGCCATTGGCAATAATCTTTGAAAACTCCTGCAAAACAGGAGAGATCCCAGCAGACTGGCGGAGGGCAAACCTTGTCCCCATCTTCAAAAAGGGGAAAAAAGAGGATCCCAACAATTATCGTCCAGTTAGTCTGACATCAGTACTAGGAAAGATTCTGGAGCAGATCATTAAACAGAGAGTCTGTGAACATCTAGAAGGCAATGCCATAATCACAAAAAGTCAACATGGGTTTCAGAGAAACAAGTCATGCCAGACAAACCTAATCTCTTTCTTTGATAAAATTACCAGCTTGGTAGATGAAGGGAATGCTGTGGATGTAGTATATCTTGATTTCACTAAGGCCTTTGACAAGGTTCCCCATGACATTCTTGCAAACAAGCTTGTAAAATGTGGGCTAGACAAAGGAACTGTTACATGGATCTGTAATTGGTTGACCGGCCGAACCCAAAGGGTGCTCAACAATGGTTCCTTTTCATCCTGGAGAGAAGTGACCAGTGGGGTCCCACAGGGCTCTGTCCTGGGCCCAGTGCTATTCAACATCTTTATCAATGACCTGGATGACAGAATTGGGAGCATACTTATCAAATTTGCAGATGACACCAAATTAGGGGGAATAGCTAATACCCCAGAGGACAGGATCAAGATTCAAAATGACCTGAATAGACTAGAAAGCTGGGCCAAAGCTAACAAAATGAAATTCAACACGGAGAAATGTAAGGTATTGCACTTAGGGCGGAAAAATAAAATGCACAGATATAGGATGGGTGACACCTAGCTGAATGAAACTACGTGTGAAAGGGATCTAGGAGTCCAAGTAGACTACATGTTGAACATGAGTGAACAGTGTGATGCGGCAGCTAAAAAGGCCAATGCTATTTTAGGCTGCATCAATAGAAGTATAGTGTCTAGATCAAGAGAAGTAATAGTGCCACTGTATTCTGCTCTGGTCAGGCCCCACCTAGAATATTGTGTCCAGTTCTGGGCGCCACAATTCAGAAAGGACATTGAGAAACTGGAGCGTGTCCAAAGGAGGGCGACAAAAATGGTGAAGGGTCTGGAAACCATGCCCTATGAGGAACGACTTAGGGAGCTGGGGATGTTTAGCCTGGAGAAAAGAAGGTTAAGAGGTGATATGATAGCCCTGTTTAAATATTTGAAAGGATGTCATGTTGAAGAGGGAGCAAGCTTGTTTTCTGCTGCTCCAGAAAACAGGACCCGGAGCAATGGATGCAAGCTACAGGAAAAGAGATTCCATCTGAACATTAGGAGGAACTTCCTGACAGTTAGGGCTGTTCGACAGTGGAATGCACTTCCTCGGAAGGTGATAGAGTCTCCTTCCTTGGAGGTCTTTAAACAGAGGCTGGATGGCCATCTGTCAGGGATGCTTTGATTTGGATTTCCTGCATGGCAGGAGGTTGGACTGGATGGCCCTAGTGGTCTCTTCCAACTCTACGATTCTATGATTCTATGAATACAGAGAAAACGGAAGTACTTGTGATAGGTTCCCCAGGTCCAGGTTTGGAGATTTGTCCACCTGTCCTTGACGGGGTCACGCTTCCCCTGAAGGACCCTGTTCGCAGTCTGGGGGTGCTCTTGGACTCGTCGCTCCACCTTACATCTCAGGTGGATGCGATGGTCAGGAGTACCTGTTATCAGCTTCGGTTGATACGCCAGCTGCGACCTTACCTGGGCCGGGGGGACATTGAAACTGTAGTACACGCTCTGGTAACCTCTTGTTTGGATTTCTGTAATGCGCTCTACATGGGGCAACCCTTGTACCATACCCGGAAGCTTCAGTTGGTCCAGAACATGGCAGCAAAGCTGGTCACTGGATCTTCCAGGGCTAGCCACATAACACCGGTACTTGAAGATCTTCATTGGCTGCCTATTTGCTTCCGGGCGCAATACAAGGTGTTGGTTGTTTACCTATAAAGCCCTAAATGGCTTGGGCCCAGGGTACTTAGAGGACCGCCTCTCTCCATATAATCCGCCCCGCACTCTCAGATCTGGGGATAAACATCTCTTAAAGGTTCCAGATGCGAGACGATCTGTCACCACGCAAAGGGCCTTCTCAATTGCGGCCCCTAAGCTCTGGAACTCGATCCCCAACGAGCTCCGCTTGGCCCCTCCCTAGCCCAATTTAAAAAAGGGCTGAAAACGTATTTGTTCAAACAGGCTTACCCCCAATAGCCCTATTATGTTCCCCTCCCCCATTGTTAGCTTGGAAGTGTTATTGTGTATTGCTGTTGTTTTTATGCTGATATTGTAATGTTTTTGTTGTATTTTTATCTGTCATTGGGATGATAAATCCCACTATTGTATGCCGCCTTGATCCCTGGAAAGGCGGGATAGAAATTTTATTTATTATTATTATTATTATTATTATTATTATTATTATTATTATATCTATTTACTCTTTTTTGGTTTGTTTTGGAGTTCACTGGGAACACCAATCATTTTCTTTACTCCTATTCCCAACAGTGTAAAAAGCTATTCTAATACCGGGGGGGGGGGGGTTAACACTTTTCTGTTTAATGAATTCAATGGCCATCTGAACTTCCTTACAGTTTTTGAGGAAAAGAGAAACCAAATGAAGGAAAGATAAACCAAATATATAGTGAGAATAATTTTGTCAACAGGTTAAAGAATAGTTTTGTTGCTAATGAAAACTGGCAGTGAAGTTTGCTGCCCTTGGATTGTTTATGCTCTTTTGGTAGAGCAAAATATCTCCTATCCCCATATCAACATGTCACCTGAGACTCATTCTTCCTTTCTAAACATTTCCACTGTCTGCTATATCATGCCTTCTGGTTAAGATTAGAGCAAATCTGGTCAGACAGCCTGTTTTCCAGATGCTGATGAGTTAGATCAACAATCCACTAATAGGTCCAGCAGATGTTTCTCTTTCTAAAGGCTGATATAACCTTCCCATGCCTTTTACTGTGTGTCTTTGCAGTCCTCTATCAAATGTCCCTTGTCAAATGTCTTTACAGTCCTGTGTCGAATGTCAGCTTGATACTGTATAAGCCTTCATTCACTTCCAGAATAATTCTCAGACCTTGCTTTCCACTTTTAAAAAATGTTTCTGGTACTTACTTTTTATTAAGTTATGCATTTTCTCACTCTTTGCTTATATAGATATTTTCTTTTTAAAGAAAAGTTGAAAAAGTACAAGGGCATATGCTTAGCATGTGCTTCAAATTTAATTAAAGCTGGTAAAAGATTAGAGAGTCCAGTGGTTCTGCCAAATTAAAATCATGGCTTCTTATCACTGTAATTTTGATTTAGTACACAGTCATCATCAATACAAATTAAAGTCACAACTTTGCTGAAAGCAGTACTTTACTTTTATCTAAGAAAAAACAGTAAACAGAGTAGCAATTTTTTGCTGAACATGTTATAAAATCTGGTATTGCTGCAATGCATGAAGCTGCTTTTTAAAATGTGCATGACTTCAGTAGCACAAATCATGCAGGATTCCAGTTCATGGGAACAGTTTGTGGATGTGTAGACTGGCTCTCCATTCTCTTCCTCTGACAGAGAGAAGAATGTTTAAATAGGTCTTTAGTGTCTCTTCTTTTACAGCCAATTTTATAGTACCCAACTGTTGCTAGTATCCTCCTTCTTCCATGGAGGGTGTGTTAGGGCTACTCAGCTACATCCCCCAAATTAGTAAATAGCCAAATGAATGGAGCTGCACAGAAAGGTCCCTGGCAGCTGTTGGACACATGTGGAGGATATGAGAAAGGGAGAACAGCTCTTCCCACTACAACCTCCAATAGCATAAGTGTGTTGGTGGGGACAGGCACATTACCACCACATTTATTGGATCTCACCTATATTGTGCTGTTTTATTCACTGCAACTGCTTTACCTGCTGTAAATTCACTGACTACCGTATAAGATATTCAGTGTAACAGCTGCACATGTTCTAAATTTAAATTGTTTGATGCTTTATTGGTGTGCTCCTATCATTTATTGTTGTTCCCTGTTATTTGGGGGGGGGGGTATTTTTAAAAATTAAATAAACAATTTGTTGTTGTTGTTGTGTGCCTTCAAGTCATTTCTGACTTACAGTGACCCTAAAAGGAACCTATGGGCCCGAACAGACAGGCCAAAATAAAGCTGCTTTATTTTGGTCACTTTGGAGGTATGCTGTTTAAATAACATGTGCATTTTAAGAGGTCAGAAGCTGCGCTCCCGTCCTTAGGACTGAAGCATGGCTTTGGTGTGGCTTCTGGCTTCTTAGGATGCATGCATCATTTAAACAGCATAACTCCAAAGTGACCGGAAGCAGCCTTATTTTGGCCTGTCTGTTTGGTCCCCAACACAAGGATTTCTTGGCATGTTTCTTCAGAGGGAGTTTGCCATTGTCATTCTCTGAGGCTGAGTGTGACTTGCCCAGGGTCATCCAGTGTTTTTCCATGGTTAAGTGGGGATTCAAACCCTGTTTGAGGATGACAATGACAAACCCACTCAGAAGAAACATGCCATGAAAACCCTGTGATAAGAGCTCTTAATATTGCCGTGAGTTGGAAATGACTTGAAGGCAAACAACATATAGACAATAAATAATGTATCAGTTTTAAATTAACCAGTGACATGCATTCTAATTTTTATTGAGCCTTTCGTATCTACAACTAATAGTAACTTCCAGGCACATATAACCATATTTATCAGATTAAACCCTATTTTAATTAACATTCATCTTAGCATTATGTTTTTAACCACCCTACTACAGTAGCTGAGAATACTGAATTTGGATGTGGGAAACCACTATTCACATAATGGCTTTTCTAAGAAGATTGCCTTCAACTAGTCACAATATCTCAGTCTTGACTAAATCACAGAGTCATTATGATGTGAACATGTCATTCCCAGCTATTCAGAAAGGGCAAGATGCAATTGGAATGAATAAATGCAAGCTGTGAAGTTAAATCAGTGACCTTTTAAACATCACATACTGTATCTAAATGGAAATTATTAGCAATTCTTAAGCAAATATGCTTGGCATATGCATTGGACAAAATACTACATTGTGCTTGCTTGAGTAAATTGCCCTCCTTAATTACATGATAGTTATGTGATCACCACCATTCTGCTGAGAATTAACATTATGCAACTTACTGTGTGTCTATCAACATGCTTGTTTCTTGTCCCATTTTGCAATGGGGAATGCACAGGGGCTGTTCCAGCAATCCCAGTGAATAAAGTCATACAGTGGGCCCTGGTATGTGCTGGGCTTTGGTTCCAGGATCCCCCATGGATACCCAAATCCATGGATGTTCAAGTCCCATTAAATATAATGACATAGTAAAATGGTGTCCCTTATATAAAATGGCAAACACAAGGTTTGTTTTTGGAGTTTGTATATATTTTAAAAATATTTTCAAGCTGTGGATGTTTGAATCCATGGATAAAAAATCAGTGGATACCGAGGGCCACCTGTAAATTGAAGGTGCTAAGAAACAGTTAACTTGTCATCCAAAAATGTGCAACTGCATGTGAAAGTTACACTTGTAGAACTCTGCTTATGCAACCATGACTGAATACATTCATTGCATGATGGCTGAAAAACTATCACTACAATGAAACCTACATAGATATACATCACAAAGGTATTCTGTCCAAAATGTTCAGAGTAGATTTCTAGACAAATACAGCCTGCCCTCACCAACTGTGGGCTTATCATCTGTGGATTTAAGCATTCACAGATGGCAAGCCCATTGCTGCTAACAACTGTGCACACGCTGCAGTGGCAGACTGGCCATGTGTACATGCATTACCATTGAAAACCATGGGACTTGTGATCCTGTGGTCTTTTTCATACATGCAGGGGATGGGATCCAGAACGGAACTCTCACAGATACTAAAAGCTGACTGTACATAGATACACATATATAAAATTCTGAAGTAATAATGTTCATTCAGATTTGAACTATGGAATTCCCCCCCCTTTCCCCAGAAAAAAGGCATATTGTGTTGATCCCAAACATGCTGAATAAATGTAGAAGCAAACCAGATTGATACATTAATCAACACATACTGAATTCAGGTGCCAAGACTCTCTAAAGCCATATAGTGATTTATGCTTGCTGAGGTGTTCTGTTTTAAAAAACCATGGAAAAACAGATTTAAATTAACAAATTTCTTAAAAACAAACCTTAAAGAATAACAGATTATTGTAGCATAAGATTTCACTTCATATAGCAACTTTTCTCCTAGGAATTGTAAACTTGAAGAGAGAGGGTGGGAAACCTTTTTAACAATCTGGCACACAGAAATTAAATGGGCAAGGTTGTTCCAATCTCTTTCTATATGTTAGAACCCCAACCCGGGTTGGGGGGGGGGGACAGGACTGGTTTGTTTGTTTGTTTTAAAAAAACAACTCTGACAAACTCTAGCTAATATTTTTACTGACAAAGAACTGCATGTCGGAAGTCAGCTTGAGCAGGTACATTTATAGTGCACTCCTATCCATTTAATTAAAAGTAAGACTTTAGTGTGCAGAGAACTTCAAGTAAGTATGGATTCAAGGACTACAGCCATGGTACTTCATCACATGTAGCTACCAAAGTGGAATTACAGCAGAATAGCAGCATCTCTGGTTCTACTTATCGCATGACTCTGTGTCTGTCCTGTAGCTGCTTTGTCTTCATCCATTCCTGGTGTGCTCCTTTTCATTGATGAGCAAAACTTTTCAATGTCTCCCATTGACACTGCTTTTTCAGTTGAATCATGTGTGATAAGTTCCTCCCACTGCAGTTCCAATATGCAGACAGTCACATGCTGTGAAGGGGTGTGATTATAGCTCTTTCCTATTCCCAAGCAGGCTGTTTTTATTCTCTCGCCTCCTCCATTTTTTTTAACTGAATCAATTATTGTAATTGTGAAATTGAAAATAAAAAATAAAATAAAAAATACACTCCAAAAGGCTTGCTGAGAAGGGCTTAGAGTGGGGTTATGAAGGCTGAATTGCAGAAGACCTGGGACTAGGACTATAGCAGCACTATGGCACTTTTGAAGAGCTATGAAAAAATGACTGTGCCTAATCTGATATGTTTGTGTTTCTTATACTAATGTAACTGTGGCGTCTTAGCAGCCTAAAGTCCTAAAAGTGATTTGGGTATAAAATTGCTAGATCAGAAATATCACATGCCCTGAGATTTCGACGCCAAAACTGGAGCTGCAACTAATCTTCTGTTGTAGTCATTTTTCGGCTCCTTTTAAATTTCCCAGTTTCCCTCTCCTCCTCCCACTTTCCCCTTTTGTCCTGAACCTGCCACAGTTGCTGCAAACTGAATTCAAAGTGCAAAAGTAGTTTTTACTCAGTTAACTCAGCAGGGTAAGAAGCGATTAAGGTGTGGAGTCTCATTCTTCCCTGTAGACTCAGTTCAGTTTCTCTCCCCCCCCCCCACACCAATATTTCCTAAACACAGTAAAGTCAGCCCTATGTATCCATTGATTTTTTTATCCACAGATTCAAGCATCTACGATTGGAAAATATTTTTAAAATGTATAAATTGCAGGGGGAAAAAATCATTTAGCCATTTTATTACTAAGCCATTGCATTTAATGGGACTTGAGAATCCATGGATTTTGTTATCCATGGGTGTGTGGGGGGGTCTATGTGTCTTGGAATCAAGGGTCCACTGAATAGAAAGCAGGAGTATAAAACTGGTGGGGGTTTTGTTCCAAAATGCAAAATGATCTCTAGAGGGTTTTGAGTGTATTTTCACCACGGCATGAATATCCGAGTACCCCAAAGGGATTGAAACAAATGTGTATAATTTTAAAAAACATTTTAAAAAAATGTTTGCCTCAAAAATGATTTAAAATGCCCTCTATAGACCTGAAAGATCCCAAATATGGTGAGAATACTTCCATTTCCCTCAAGGGCATTTGGGGGCAAAAACAATTTGATCATTTCTGTGTCAAGGAGTGCAACTCTCTAAGTTCTTCTGTGGGGCTATTGTGGCCCCCTAGCCTTTCATGGTTGCCCACCCCTGCATTACAGAGATTCTTGGTTTTAAATAATAGTTTTTGTGGGCCTTCTGCCCTCTTGTTTCCCTGCTACACCCTTTTGACTATACTCTGATGTTGGTCAGCCACATGGACCCTGTTTCTCAACTGTGAAAAGCTGGAGGGTATGAGACTAGAAACAAGGGGCTGGTCCTGTTATGCTGCACTCAACACTAACCACAGTTGCTCAGACCAAGACATTCAAATCAAAAACATAGGGTCTAACAAAACAAAAAAAAATCATTTTCTAAGCTCTGTGGGAGGGGGGAGGCACAAACTTTTCCCAGTTCCGTTTTTAACACCTTTACAACTATTGCTTTTAAGAACACATGAGAGTTGTAGGATGTTCTCCAAAAATCCGCTTTGAACAGAAAAATCCATATGTTCCCCAGCGCTTTTTCTTTCTAACATGGCTTTGCAAGCATTAATTTTAACTTTGTGGAGATTGAGTCCAATCAAATAAACTTTTCAAAGCAAGAAGAAAGCTTTGTAAAATCTGCTTTTTAATCTCTGTCCCCATTACCAGTCCCCCACCTCGGTTATATTCTTCTTTTAATCCAAGCAAATTATGGAATTTCCCTATATCCTCAAAATCATCATCACCACCACCATCATCATGATCATAATAATGTTCCTAATAATCAATGAATATTACAGGGGGGAGAATCCCCTCAGTACCTGTTACTTATCTATTCAGGAGCAAGTCCATTGAGTTTAATGGGATTACAATGTTAAAAAAAAAACCACTGAAAATCTAACATATCCCAGTCAGGGTGTAAAGTTTTCTTTGAGGAGCGGAAATGAGAAGAAGGAGGAGGAAAATTATAAGTCTAAATAGGAGCAGTGAGAAAAATAAAGAGAGAATAAAAATGTAGTCAGTAAAAGGAGGGAGAAGTCAAATGCAGTCATGAGAACTAGGACTGTACAAGGAAAGAGGATGAGAAAAAAATGGTAGGAGCTCCAGAGAACAGGACCCGGAACAATGGATGCAAGCTACAGGAAAAGAGATTCCACCTGAACATTAGGAGGAACTTCCTGAGAGTAAGGGCTGTTTGACAGTGGAATGCACTCCCTCGGAGGGTGATAGAGTCTCCCCCCTTGGAGGTCTTTAAACAGAGGCTGGATGGCCATCTGTCAGGGATGCTTTGATTTGGATTCCTGCATGGCAGGGGGTTGGACTGGA
>NC_056523.1:259940276-259958806 GCF_019175285.1 Sceloporus undulatus
ACTGGATGGCCCTAGTGGCTCTTCCAACTCTATGATTCTATGATTCTATGGGACTGGGTGGGGGGCAGGCAGATGCAAGTAGTAATGTGAGTTGCAACCACACTGCATCCTGAAGCAGTAGGCTGAGCAATGTACAGTAAAAAAGGAAAATACTTTCAAAACACTACTCCCTGAGGGAACAGGGTCAAGCCTTGAGATATGAAAACTCTACTTGGGTGGAAAGTTATGCGCTGCTGACCCACTCTTGTTCGGCCCTCTAAACCCGTCTTGGTTCCCAGTTCTTCCTGTAGGCCTACACTGTAGAGCAAAGGTAACATTCCTCTTTCCTTTTGATCAGATTCACTCGCAAAAAATCTTACATATGAACTCAAAACCATACGTTCTTGCTCAAAAACCACTTACTTCCCAAAAAACCAAACCTAAAACAAAACCAGAGAGGCTGCCTTCCTGTTTCCTGGTTTAATTCAGATTTTGTTTCATTTTTTTTTTCTTGGGTTTGTCACACAAAAGAGTTTACATAGTTTCAGCACCCTTTTCCTGATACTTCACACACAGAAACACTGACAGATAAAGGCTGAAGTTCTTGCCCAGTTTCCTGTTTTGCTAGTTTTACTTGTAAAATGTTTGCTTTTCAGCTCTATGTTTCACTTGGTTTCCAGTCCCCTATTTATTCTGATGAAAGTTAGTTGTATAGCAGATAAAATGAATGGTTTATATTTTCAGGTTGCACTCAATCCATAACCAAATCAAAATAAACTTAACTGTACTCCTTAGGAACAAAGCAGTATATTATTGGCCGATTTACAATCGATATCCTTGCTATAGTTTCTTTTCTTGGACAGCAAAGTTGCTCCAGTGGCAGCAGAGTAGAGACGTGCTACTCTCCTTATTAATCTCCCCCAAGCTGCATGGCAAATCCTTGGGAAGTTTTCTTGCAATGTACTTCAAGCATGTTGGAGGGACTATTTGTAATTAGATCAGGTGGCATGGTGGTGAGGTTAATCACCTCCTTTCTCCATGCTACTATGAAAAATTAGGCTGCATTAGTTTAAAAACTGGAAGAGGGGATCCAAACACATCTCCCACCTATGTTTTGCAGATGCAGTCTGCAACTCTTAGCGCTCTGAGTCCAGTCCTGGGAAAAGAGTGGGGTACAAATAAATATAATATAATAATAACTCTGACATCTCTGTGGAATGTCGTATGTACCTTCAAGCTGCCTGTTAACTCAAGGCAACCCCATTAATTACATAGGTTTTCTTAAAACAAGGGATACTGCCATTGCCTTCCTCTGAATTAGTCCATAGGACTTGATTCCTTGGTGAACCAGTACTAACCAGGCCTAACCTTGATTAGCTTCCAACATTAGATGGACTCTGATCTGATGCTTTCAGGGAATTTAGGTCTCATACTTATCTAGATAAATTAAATCCCCTTCATTACCATGGGACTGGCTTCTAAAAGGTTTCCTGCATGCTAAAAAAATCCAACTTACCCTGCCACATTGAGTTTCATTCAGGATAAAATCGGGTATTATCATATGCAAAATGCCATTGATGAGCTGGCCAAGTGCAGCCTGGCTAACTTCCATCTAGAAGCCCAATCAGCAGCCTCTTTTCAAACCGGTGCAGTGGAGGATAGAGTCCATCTGCCTTGGTCCAGACCTCGGAGGTAGAGAGAAACTGCTGGACCTCTTACCCTTTCCCGCCACCACTCCCTTCTCCTTCGTGTCATGTCTTTTTATGTAAGCCCAAGGGCAGGGAACCGTCTAACTAAAAAGATTGCTTTACAGCGCTGTGTAAATTTACAGCGCTTCATAATAAAGGTTAATAATAATAATAATAATAATAATAATAATAATAATAATAATATAATAATAGAGGATCTTACACATGTTGGGACAACTCAAGGAAAGTTAACAGCAGCAGCAGCATTTTTGTAGAAAGTGTTACCTTTTTGTATTTTCAGTTGGGTGAAGAAACTTGAATTTGACTAGGAATGCAGCTTGCTTGTGTGTGTGCGTGTGTGCTGACAACAAAGCCTGAAACATATGGCCTGAAGAATGGCTTCTGGCTACTTTGGGGCATGGCATTACATGATGCAGGTCCCCAAAGCAGCTAGAAGCTGCTCCAAGGCCGCCAAGATGACCCCAAGCTGCCACAAAAAGGAGCCAATTTAATCTGACTCCTGGCAGCAGCCCATTTTGACTCCTGACGGCTATCTGCTTCACACCCCATGAGTCCCCCCCCCCATATTTTAGGCCAAAATAATAAAAACAAATATCCATGTAAGCATTGAAGACTATTCATTTCCACTGTGTTTAATGAAAGTTACTCTTGAGTACAAGTAAAGATGCAACATTTCTCAGAATTAAATGCACTATTTATTTTTTGATCATTGGCTTTAAATCCTAGACGAATGACTCTAGTATCCGGAATGTCTGACATGCTCCTGAGCCATTCTTTTCTTCCCTGCTCAAGGAGGGGTAATGGATACCAACTGCTCAAGCAGGTTCAGGGTGTCTGCATTTGTAGTCACAAGACATTTCTCTGCATTATGTTCATAAGACAAAAGTGTGACTTTTTAAGAAAAGAACTGTTTAATAAGAGTTAATCAGGTTTGCCACTTTCTAAACAAATGGCTTCCCCCCCATTGAGAACAAACTTGTTTTGCTTGGCTTCAAGATTGTAAGTAGCCTGCCTTAAGCAAATAATGCCTCAGAGAGTTGGACAAGCAGTACTGTATCCAGCACCAGCAAAGATCAAATAGACATGTTTGTAAACAATCTAGTTCAACATCCTGGCTGGAATTTAACAGAATAAATAGGAGCTGAAGTGCAAAATAAACTATGAGTCAGGTCTGGTATAAACGAGACACTCCACTGGGACCCAAAGAAGGAGATTTAAATCCAGAGGGTTCAAGACGATGCTCTGAAATTTTAGGCATAGATCATGAACCTACAATCCATCTCTCGACTCCAGGGGAGTACCCACACGCAGAAATAATAGTTTGACACCACTTTAACTGTCATGACCCTATCCTACAGAATTTTGGGATTTGTAGTTTGGTGAGGCACTATAGCAGATCAGGCTGAATACCTCACCAAACTGCAAATCTCAGGAGTCCACAGGATGAGTCATGACATTTAAAGTGGTGTCAAACATCTTTATTTATGCAGTGTGGAAGACCAGCAGGACCAGGCTTTGCTGCCCGTGATAGAGCAGAGAGCAAATGCTGTCTCACCTCAAGTCAAGGTGCACCACCAGTCACCCTTTTGGGGCACTTCAGACAAAAATCCCCTTAGCGCTTTCCTACATCTCTAACAAGACTGCATTGCTGCCTCTTCAGGGCACTCAAAACCTGCTACCTGAGTGGCCACCATCAACATAATAATAATTAATAATATAATTTGTTTATTTATATACCGCTATTCCAAAGATCATAGCGGGAACAGCAAGTAAGCTAATTTGCAACCAACAGTCTGGGTACTCATTTAGCGACCTCGGAAGGATGCAAGCCTGAGTCGAGCTTGGGCCCTTTTGCTGGTCTTGAACTCGCGACCTTGTGGTTTCAAGTGAATGGCTGCAGTACAGGCATTTTAACCCCTGCACCACCAGGGCTCCAGACATAAGTCAGAATGCAGGTTGATATCTATCTTTGGTCTTGGTATATAGGCACGGATCTGCTTCTCCTTGATGGAAGCCTATTGCTCAGCATTTCATTCAGATCTCATTCAAAGTCTGGTAGCTTATTTAAGTCCATAGAGCCCCTGCTTGAGCTTGCAGACGAATGTTGCTGTTGGCATTCAAAACCTGCCGCTTGAGATGGCTGTCTCATTTTGCTTAATCTTAGGGCCAGCCCTCAAGGTTTCTATGGTTGCACATCTTCCTGCAGACATCATCTAGGGTTCAGTAAGCATCCCCAAAGACTTGTGGTGTACAGAGACAGCCAGGAGGAATAAATCAAGCTGTCTTGTTCTTATGTTGCTGGTTTCTTGAAGCAATTGGAGGCTTCTCCTCACTGCTTCACTATGAGTTTGGGATTAATGTAAGCACCAGGTTTGTATTTAAGTATGGCATGATCAGCTCCTGTGCAGGCAGCCCATGTACACAGACACCCTACCACTTCTCACAAACACACCTTAACAGCCATGGAAGTTGTATGACTTTTTTCTAATATTATAAAGGAAGTTAACAAAAGATTCACTGTATTAAAAAACAAAACACTTCCGGTTATAGGTGCCCATGAACAAGACGGAATGTTTCCTTGGTTCATAGCCAGGATGGCAACTTTCATGAGTCTCTAAGCAGTAGACAGCTATGGATATCACATTTGCAAGACAGTCCATTTTGTGAGACACCCACCACTTTTTTTAAAAATAATTTATTAACACTACAGTTTTCTCTTTCTTGCTTTGTATAACTTTCTGGATTTTGTGATGTTGATGCTCACAATCTTTTGTTCATGATGTTATTTTGTTGTTTGCTCATCATGCTTGGCCCAGAGAAGCAGATGCGGCAGGTTCCATTCATCTCAGCTGCCACTGCCCTGACTTTGAAGACAAAAGACATGGCAAGATCTGCTGGACTGAATCCCCTCGCACACTGCCATTCCCTGTTCTTTGTGTGTTTATTTGGATTGTAAGTCTGAGAGCAGAGAGCCTTCCTTGTGTGCTTTATTTAAATTGTAAGCTTGAGGGAAAGAACTGTGAATTAATCATTTATAAAATTCTCAGAAATCCAAAGGCTTTCATGGCTGGCATCCATAGTTTTTGTTAGGTTTTTCGGGCTATGTGGCCATGTTCTAGAAGAGTTTATTCCTGGTGTTTCACCCGCATCTGTGGCTGGCATCTTCAGAGAATGCTTGCCTAGAAAGGAGTTGGGTATATTTAACTGTGTGACCTGGGAAGGCAGCAGCATAATCCTCTTCTGCATACCTCCCACCCTGAGTCCTGTCATTAGCAACAGAACAATACACATGCAAATCACTCGCCTTTCAGCTCACACAGTACACACACACACACACACACACACCCCCAACTCCTTTCCAGGCAGCATTCTCTGAAGATGCCGCCACAGATGCTGGCGAAATGTCAGAATAAACTCTTCTAAACATGGCCACATAGCCTGAAAAACCCACAAAAACTATGCTCTGAAAGCATTTGTGGTTGGAGAGCCGAGTATAATACAATAAATACATAAATTGTTGGGTGACACCAACATAGAAGAGTGCACACTCATCTCAACTGACGATAAGATTCCAATGAAGAAACCCATTTACATTATACTGCCAAGAGCAGATCAGGCATTGCCAGCGGATACAGAACTCAGTCGGTGTACAACTGGGATGAAGAAACTCAGAAGTTGACACATGAGCCCTGGTTCTTGCCATGATCACATTAAATAAAGAAATGCATATATATCGTTTTGGAACGCCTGTATCACATCGTATCCAATCACTGAAGCAGTCATTGCTGGTCTGATACATGCCCCTCCCCTATTGCTTTACCAGCAGTCCGTAGGAGAGGAGAGGGTATTTATTTTCTCTCTTTTTAAAAATACAATTTAGTCATTTGGCAATGTATTGGGGGGAGGGAGGAAATAAATAAAGTTTATTATAAATAGCCTGCTTGGGAATGAGAGGAAGTGAGGAATCAAAAACTGATACCACGTGTTCGCCCAAGTCCGGACTGCAGCTCAGACATTATTGCACACAAATCTAAGTTACCAGCAATCTGGTAGCAATTGATGGGGACTACCCTCATGAAAAGGTGTGGAATAGTCATAAATAGGAGACACACCAGTTACAACTCAGCCAAGTGGCATCTGATATGTTTTGGCTATAGCCGTGTCTATTCTGCTTTTTGCCTGTGTGATAATCTCCTAAGACCCTGAGAACAAATGCATCCCCCTATAACCAATTTTTTCCCTCTGGGATCAGTGGCATCACATGTGGGTGTGGGGCCTGCAGACTGTACCAGTAACACCCCACAGAGGAGTGCATATCGACTGGAGCAGTACAACCTAGTGGGATTGGCACAAGTGAGAAAGGCATCAGAGCCCTAATGGCCCTCAGAGCCTTAGTACTGCTTCTTTTAGTCCCAGCTGCTACTAGGGGAAGGGGCAGTGCTCCAGTATGGTTGCAGCTGTGTCGGACCCCAAACAACCCTCTGGAGGCTGTAGCACTGCCCCCTCAAGTGGTGGCCCTTTTGGTTGTGGCACGGCTGCCGCCATGCTGAACCCCAAATAACCTCCCCAGAAACTGTATACTGCCTCTCAGCTGCAGAGGCTTCTGGGGGGGGCAAATCTGCCTTTTGTCTCAGCCATTCTGCAGCCATGCAGGACCCCAACAGCTCTCTGGAGGTCGCACAGTCCCCCCCACTGCCCCCTTCACTGGGTGACACCAACCCCATGGTAATGGGGTTGGTAATGGTGGGGCACTTGATAATGATGAATCTCGGATTTCTCGATGCCTACTTCCTTGACCTTTAGTGGTTCCCAGCTTTGTGCAAAATGTTTTTTTCTCAGTTCTAAAGGGCCCTTGTTCAAAGGCTTGGTTACTGGCACTAAAAGCTAAATATGTGACCTTTTTTCCCCTCCCATTTTACTTTGGCCCCACTTTTTACTTTCCACCACCGGATGTGCATCCCAAGAAGTTATCAGTTCAACCCAACTGAAAGAGATTCTTCACTCTTGATGGACCAGCTCACTATATCAATCAAGCCTGCTGTCCATTAGAAACAACATGCAAAGAGCTGAAACTTGGTAATCACTAGACACATCACATACTGGGAGTACTTAATGTAACAACTGTCAACAGGGGTGAATAAGGGACAGTTCTCATCTGCAGGATGAGTTGTTGCTTTCCCAGATGCCAGTCCCTGACTCCAGGTCAATGGATCATCAATATTGTTTAGTAGCACATTGCTTTGTACTGTTTCAGACTATTATAAAAGTGTCAAGCATTACGTGGAAAAAAATATATTTTGACTACCTAATAGATACATCTATATCATTCTCTGCTTAGATTGTTTTGTTTTCTACAAAATTGTTCTGATCACTCAATTTGGTTTGACCTTCACCCCTGGAATAGTATATAGAAAGTTACAAAACATTAACTTTGTTTTTCTTTAAATAAAATCCTTCAGCTATAAAGATGTCCATGAACAAACATGAAATATTGAAATGCCTTGAAATATTTCAGGAGTCTTTAAGCACAGACTCAGGAATATTTGCTCTTTCATTCCTAGCCTCAACACAAAAGAGCAGAGGGAAATATTTGTACTCCTTCAACTTTACAAAAATATTTTGCAAATTCTTCTAAAGGAAGGAAGGAAGGAAGGAAGGAAGGAAGGAAGGAAGAAGGAAAACAAGACAAGGGCTGGTATTGCTACTGCAAACCCTATTGTGCTTGTGTGTTGCTGATATAAAATTGATTACAGCTTTGTTAAGAGAATGAGGCAATGTTCAACATAACTCTCTTAGAATTATAATTTAAATAGCTGTTGTTGTGTGTGCCTTCAAGTCATTCTATGGCAATACTAAGATGAACCTATCAAGGATTTTCTTGGCAAGATTTGTTCAGAGGAGATTGCCTTGTCTTCCTCTAAGGATGAGAAAGTATCATTGTCTAAAGTCACCCAGTAGGTTTCCATGACTGAGTGGGGTTGAACCTTTCCAGAGTTATAGATCAATGATCAAACCACTACACTTGATGGCTTTCTGAAATATAAACAGCAAAAGATGATGGCCTCCAACAATGATGTTGTGGTTCCTCACCATTTGTGTGTTTTGTGTGTGTGAAAGAGAAACTAGAAATCTCCAAAATATTGACTTATTTTCTAAAAACATTTCTAGAGCTCCAACCCCAAAACCAGAATGTCTACCTTTAAAAAAAATGCCAAATCACGCCCCAACAGAAAGTGGACTTTGAGCCACTCACTGTTTCTCCCCCCCTGGTGTGTTTCCTTAGCTTAGTATGGGCCTATGTATTAGCAGAGAAAATTGACCCTGGACCTTTAGAACCCGCTTTCCCTGCTTGGAGTCCTAATTTTATCCATTCTCTCTCACATAGCTTTATAAATCCTAATGTTCTCTTTATCTCAGTGTCATTTAATTTTAGATCACGGGATTTGGTATGGCACACACGTTTGGTAATGTTTATAAAGTCTCTAGTCTATTTAATCATCTCCAATCAGTGTGTAACTGTAAAAAATAACTGTAAATAACATTTAAAACCAGCACAAGTTGTGGAACAGGAAAGTGCTTCTTCCTGAGGTCAAACAGATTATACTGACTTCAAAACACATAGTAACAAATGAACCAGTGAAAGATCATCAGGGACATGTGGTCAGCTACTGAGATACATGTGCACTGTTGTTATGCTCCAGAGGGTTCAATTCTTACATACACTAGGTTCTGTGGGTACATGAGGTCGGGGAGTATGGAATACTCAAACCTGCCCCAAGCATTCTTTTGTGCTGCTACATTTTCCTGCTCCCCTACAGAAGCAGCCAAAGCAACATCTAATGTTCCAGCTTTCAGCAGAGCATCCATCCTGCTGAGAAGAATCAGAGCTGAGTCCCAGCATCTCCATGATATTACAATGGGACCACTTTGGTCAGGAGAAATAGGGGTAGCATCACATTACCACAGCCACTTGTCCCATTCCCACTTTGCCAGCTTGCTCCAACACTTTGCTTTTCCAGTCCCAGGTGATTTGGTAGGTTGTTTGGGAGCAGTGGAAGTGGGAGGCAGCATGGATACTTGACATACAAGTTGGGCAGGCTGCTTGATAACCTGCTTCAGCAACTTACAAGCAAAGCACTTCTTGACCCACGCCTACCCACAAAGAATAAACAAAAGGTTTTTTTTGTTATAAGCACCCCTATAAAATTACACATGACGTCCCTAAAATCAAACTTTGTTCTTATCACAGAAGCATAAACTGTATCTGGACAAATACCACTTTAGAGTACAGGTAAGGGTGTATTTTCATGAGAGAATGCTTTCCATATAATAGCTTTCCCACCACACTGAAAACTAACAGCAAGAAAAGGTTAGATTACAAGCCCTCTGGAAGCTAGTCTTCTCTGTTGATAGGAAGAATCAACTACAAACCTTCTAAGAATTAGTTTTCAGTGTGCACAGAGAAGCATTTGGTCATGTGAGGACTCATCTTCATTTGAGGTCATCAAGTCCCATCACAGTTTTAGTATGCCTTGAGAATTAGGTCAGACTTGCACTGGGCTGCATCAAGCTTCTTTATCTGTAAAGGGCCATGTGCCCTGACTCCATAAGGCCCTGTAGTAGTTCAATAGCCACTACAAGTGGTATTGGCGGGATACAGACTGCCCCTTTGGGCGGGCTGCACCGCCCCTTTCCCTGATGGATCGGGGCCTGGCTGCCACAGCTGCAGCCCCAGAGGCCCCAATCAGCCACTTTTCCTGGCTCGGGGAGGAGGAAAACGGCACCAAATGCTTCCCAACAGCAGTGGGGGCAGAGAAAGGGGCCACTCAGCCCTTTCTCTTTCTGTCACTGGCACAGCCGTGTAAAGGCTGTGCCAGCGAAACAAACAGCAAAGGAGCTCCAATGGAGCTCCTTCCCGCGTGCTGAAAGGGCGCCACACAGCACCCTGCAGCGGTGTGTGTGCGTCACACCTGCCCGCTCCGTTTGTGTGGCACGGCCATGACGTCATAATGGTGATGCCCATGTAGACAGGGCGCTGCCATTACAACACCGCAAAGGTACGTACTGGTTGTGAGGAGTCTGTAAGGATGCCCGATTGCAATCCTAGCAGTATCCAGGCTGGCACTTTGTGCTGGTCTGGATACCACCATTGTTATTTTTGGTGCAGGCTTTCCATTCTTTGTGGAAGAACAGGGCAAGAAATACCCAAAGTTATTCAATAATTTTCACAAAACAGCCAGGGGTAGCCAACTTGGCCATAAAGGGACCTGTGGTCTCACAAGGATGGAGACATATTGGATTGCAAAGGAGGTGTCTATGGCCCCATAAAGACAGGCCAAAATAAAGCTGCTTCAGGTCACTTTGGAGGCATCTGTTTACATGATGCATGCATCCTAAGAGTCCAGAAGCCATGTCAAGCCATGTTCCCGTCCCAAGCACTGGGCGTGGCTTTGGATCAGCTTCCCAGACTCTTACGACGCATGCATCGTTTTAAACATCATACCTCCAAGTGACCTGAAGCAGCTTTATTTTGGCCTGTCTGTATGGGCCCTTTGTTGTGTTGCAATGGATGTTAAATTTCTTGGACTTTGAGAATCTCCCAGTGGCCACATGGCCAGAAGGAGGGGAGGAGGAGCCTGCAACGTATGCCCCTCCTACCCTCTTAACTAAGAAGAGAACAGTAAAATGCAGGCTTATGATAAACACCTTCATTCCCCCCTCCCCCTCCCCCCGGTTTGCTTTGTACACATCTGCCTGATGAAGAAGCCAGTGGAGCTTCAAAAGCTTGCAAAATGTATATTGTGCATTTGGTTAGCCAATAAAAGTATCATGTTTGGTGGTTTTGATTGAATATTTTTCGCCAGTTATACTCCCTTGTTGTTGCTGTTTCTTCAAGTTAAAAGTGGCATACAGCAACCCTATCACAGGGTTTTCTTGACCAGATTTATTCAGAGGAGGCTTGCTAAAGTTGAGAGAGAGTGATATTTCGGATAGCTGAAGGTTCCTCCTCTCCCCCTCCATCCTCCCATGCCTTTATTATCTCTGGGGAAGTCCTGTCCCAGATGTCTGCTACTGGAAGTCCGGTCCCTCCTGGAACTCCCCCCAGCACTGGGTAACACCTGATGCAGGAACACCTTTGAGTTTGGGCACTCTAAAAGGTTTGCCATCATGGCCATAAGTTGACAGGCAACTTGAGGTGACTATACACACACACACACGGAAGGTCAAGATCCCCCTCAAACTGATTTAATTGATGCAAAATCTTTACACTTAGAACTCAATTTGCGCAATGAATTAGCAAAAGGGAGAAGTGGGAGGAGGAGAATACTGGGACATTTTATAAGTGCTGAAAAAGTGGGACAACAGAAGATTAATCGGGACTGTGTTTCCAAACTGGGACAGTTGGAGAGTATGAGCCTTATCACACAGAGGTTTTTGCCGCTTTTTGCAGCTCCGATTTGACTGCTGGGGTCCAACGATGTGATTCACGCGATAACGTAATGTTTTATCACACACGATTCCTTTCTATGGGGGCTCCTTCCGCGGTGCTTCCGAGTGATTCCAAAGGACCCCTCATTTTTGATGAATTCGGGGAAAAGTGAATGAACAGAATTCGTTTTCAAGCTCACTTCGATTTCACTCTGAATTGGTCTAGCTGTTAGAACGTAACTTTGCTTCGCTCTGTACACCACTGCAAAACCCCCTGGGTTGCAAATTTCCATGATGTGGTGCTGCAATTTCCCCCCCCTCTCTTTTGGTGGTCCTTTCACTTTCAAGGCAACTCATTTTTTGGGAATATATATATGTGTATGTGGCGTGAATGTGAATATATAGATATGTATGTATGTATGTATATCTGTCTGTCCGTCCGTCCGTCCGTCCATCCATCTACGTGTGTGTGAAATTGTGAAATGGAGGAATATGGAAAAGGGGGATGAGAAGACACGAAGACACGGAAATATTCACGAGGGGAAATTTCACGCAATCATGTATTTACATGAAACAGGAACAAGAACTTGTGCCCATTTTCACCCCAGAACGTACAAGGTCACGATGTGTTCAGAACCCCACTAAGCATGTGCAAGGTGCCAATTCAAATAATTGAATCCCACCGGTGTGGTAACAATTTGCACTCACTCGCTTTGCTTGAATCCGCATCACGTCACTTCCTTGGATTCGATTCCCCCTCGATTTGGGAAGGGCAACAGGAGGGCAACCAGGTGTATTAAAATATTCACGTTATAATGTGAATTCACCATAGCTGAATCAGGGTCACCCCAATCTGAGCTGCAAAAACTCCGTGTGATGAATACCTATGACTGCCCCAACTGTTCTCTCTTCTATGTGGCTATGGCTGCTTTTGCCTCCATTAAAAGGCCAACACAAATGGCAAAGCAGCTACCTATAGGGGAAAAAAGGAGAAGGAAAAAAAATTTGGAGGAATGGTTCCTTTATACTTTCTTATAGGGAATTGTAGGCAGTGCTGCAATCTGGCAATATTTGATCTTTCCTTGTTCAGTGAGTTGCTAGCAAAAATTTCACTCTGGCTACTGTGTTCTTGTTCTTTGCCTTCAAGTTACTTCCAACCTATGGCAACCCTATCACAGGGCTTTGTTGGCAAGATTTGTTCAGTGGGTGCTTGCCTTGCCTTCCTCTGTAAGAGTGTGACTCACCCAGGGTCACCCAGTGGGTTTCCAGGCAAACAGGGATGCAAAGCCTGTTCTCCAGGTGTTGTAATGCACAAAGCACAACACCACATTGGCTCTCAGCACCTGCCAGTTAATGGGGAGGGCCTCCAGACCTGCCTTACACATTATTCTTGGCTCTTATTTTTTTTCTGATATGCCCTCTGGCACACCTTTCTTTATGAGCATTCATGTCACTTCTTTCTGGGCCTCCTAAGCCTGAAGGCTTCATTTAACCCGGACAACCTCTTGTTGCTTAGCTGATGTATCATGATTTAAGCTCTGCTGTCCAAGGAGCACCTATAACTTCAAGGCCTATTTGTAAAGATGGTTTGGTAGCTGCTACTGCAACTGATTTGTAGAATTTATTACTACCTAAATGTTGGATTACAATGCCTTAATGTTCCATAGTTGTACTGACCTCTAGGGCTTATCTGATCAGTGTATGTCTACCTTTAGTCCACGAGACAGTTGGTATCATGCTTTGTTGTTGTTGTTGTTGTTGCTGCTGCTGCTGCTGCTGCTGTTTTGTGTGCCTTCGGTCATTTCTGACATTGTCATGAGGTTTTCTTGGCAGCGAACATGTTCAGAGGGGGTTTGTCTTGTCGTCCTCCACGGCTGAGAGAGTTTGACTCCAAGGTCACCATGGCTGAGTGAGAATTGAATGCTGGTCTCCAGAGTTCTAGTCCCACATGCAAACATGACACCATCCTGAAACTATAAATCCTAGTATTCCATAAGATGCTGCCATAGCAGTAAAGTGCCATCATAGTGCCTAACTGTTTAGTGTGTGATGGGCCTAGGCTCACTCAGGTTGCTTCAGTGGCCAGAGTTTTAGTCCTTACACACCTACTGTCCCAGGACTAATAAAATCAGCCTTTTATTTTTGTCTCTTGTATTACCCAAATGAGAATTTTTTAAAAATAACTATTACAATACCAATCAGGGATTTGTAGTTTTGGAGGCACCAGCATTCTTGGTAGAGAGGCTAAAGATCTTGTAAAACTAACAACCCCCGGATTCCCTAGACTGGAGTTAGTTACAGCATTTAAAGTGTATCAAACAGCATTTTTTTCTTTGTAGAGATGCCTCTCATAGCTTTTATCTGACTGCATCATTTGTGGCTGGAACTGGGAAGGTCTGCCTAGTTTGTTTTACTGTATATACTCATGTATAAGTCGAAATTTTAGTTTAACAATTGACCCAAAAATCCTGGGCCGACTTATCCACAGATCAATGTAAGTACTCTTTATTTAAAAGGAATCATTCCCGGATGGAGTGTAATGTGTCCTGTGAAGCAGCAAAACAAAAAACAAAAAACAAAACCCTCTACTCTCTCATCCATCCCGCCTTTAGTGTGAACACCAACAGTTAAGCCACTGCAATTTTGTAAATTCTTGGGCATTGGTTTCCTTGGTATTCCTTCGCTCCTTGCTACTTGCCCCTAAGTTTACCCTCAACTTATTCCATGGGTCATATCAAAATCCATAATTTTGGGCCCAAAACCTGCCCTTCGACTTATACATGAGTCAACTTATAGGTTGAGTTATGGTAATTTAGTCCATCCATCTGAAAAGGTCTTGTGAATTAGAACGTAACTCTGAAATATATTTGTTAAAATTTTAGATTCTAAAACAGAAAAGTTACATGGTAGAGGTTGCTCCGTTTGATTATTGCAGCAAGATGACCTTCACCCAACATGAAAGAAGAGCGGATTCCAGAAACAGAAGATGGATTAGAAAGATTTATGAAGAGTAGCAGAAATGGACAAATTAACAAGTCTTTTTAAAAGAAGGAAAAACCTCATACAGACTGCCAAAATAAAGCTGCTTCAGGTCACTTCGGAGGTATGCTGTTTAAATGTTCATGCGTCCTAAGGAGTCTGGAAGCTGTGCCAAAGCTGCACTCCTGTCCTTAGGACTGGATCGTGGCTTGACATGGCTTCTGGACTCTTAGGACACATGGCATCATTTAAACGCATAACTCTAAAGTGACCCGAAGCAGCTTTAAAAGTTGAAAAAGACAGTGAATGTGTAACAGAATACCTTGCAGAGGACTGTCTTGGGAGACAGAAGGATTTAGAGAGCAGGTGATTAAAAAGGGTTAGAGTAACAAATAAAGTTATGTTGACAAACATAGACATTTGGAGCTACAATAGAAAAGGAAATTGAAAGCTACAAGTCAGCATTGATACATCCAATTGTAAGAAAGGAAGTCATTGTGATGTTAGAATTTTGTTCTATAGTGTGATATCTGTTTGTACAAGTGGTAGACTAGTAAAGAATGCAAAGAGGAATGTAAATAAAGTTATAAAGGTAAAGAGAGGTAGTAAGGAAGGAAAAAGAGGGGAAATAGTATGTGGATAGAGCTAAGAGTAGGTGAAGGACAGAAGGTAAGGTAGGTGAAGAGACAAGAGAAATATATAAAACAGAAAAAACAGTAAACTAGAGAATAGAGGAAAAGATAATACAGTAAGGTTATGGAAAGATGGAGGGGGAAAGAAGGTTGGATAAGTGAGAAGAGAGGAAAGGAAGAGTGAGTGGGAATTAGTGAGGGAAAAGAATGGTAGTTGATGACAAGGTTAGGATTGGGTAGGAGAAAGGGGAAGGAAAAAAGGAAATTTTATTGAGGTTGAAAAGATAGGTAGGGTGAATAACTGACTTATTAAAGAATTACATTCTTTCAAATAGTGGTTGTACGCTTGTATGTATTTAGGTGTGGTATTTGTGTATGATAGGTAGAATATTTACATTTTAAAAATTCAATATTTTTTTTAAATAAACAAACAAATGATAAGGTCCTGTGTGAAGACGCAATGGTCTATTGGTAACTATTTCATTCTCCTGGCAGCATATTGCTTTCCTTCCAGCATATCATGCCAGACCTGTCCAGACATTTTGTTCGTTTCAAGCAGTCCATCTACTGTTAACAATGTTATGTTCAACTCTAAGCAAACCTGTTGCATCCTATGTATAAGGAGAACTGGGGGGGGGGAGTATTTGGGTTTCTTTTTTAAAAAGATATTGGTCTATGAAGTTCACAAAGTTTAGGTTGCTTTTACAGATTAACTAGAGCCGTTCATATACATCTTTCAAAGGCTACTTTCCCTCACATTGAAAGTGCTGTGAGATTCACATTTCAGTTTCTACCTTTTAAGAACTCTGCTACAGGAAATCAGAGAAAAATCTTTCTCCCACTATTTCGTATCAGTCAAAACTTTATATTGACTGTTTCCTTTTAGCCTACTGTTGTAAACAGAATGGCTCTGGCAAAAACCCAAACCAACCAAATGAAACTCAGTGTCTACTTCATTTATATATATTGAAATCTCAGTAATTCAATATTTTCATTTCCTTTTTACTTTCTTGTGGTGTGTGAGGTAAAAAAGCAACCGTCAGGAGACTCTGGGATACACTGGTAGTGTGGAAAAAAACCCTCTAACTTGTATCACAATTACCCTATCTGGACAAAATGAATCTGTATCCTCCTCCATCCACAATTATTCAGCATAGTACATTACTTCAAGTTTGAGATGCATAACATGTTGGCGTCAACATCCATCTAATTTAGGAAAGTTAACCTTGTATTGGTCATCAGCACGCCACCCTTATTCCTGCTTCTGCAGCTACAATAGAATTGCCAGATATCAGGAAACTTAGGTGGAGAATGGGAAATCCTATTGTTGAAATTAATTTAGCAGGAATTCCACTGTGGAAAGTAAGTGTAACTGATAATTAGACATACAATGTAGTACATTGAAAAAAGAAAATGTATTGTGTAGTGACATCCAGATCTTCTTCTCTTAGTTCCTCTGTTTACATATTCTCATTTTCCCCAAGTAACTTTCTTTTTGTAAATCAAAAACAGTATTTTACTTGCTTTTAAAAACTCTTTTCATTGCCAAAAGTTATTTTTTTTAAAAAAAATGCTACAAATGAAAGCCATTGTTTTTGTTTTCAGTACTCTTAATTATTCAAGGCAACTATCCATGCCGGGGGGTGGGGGAGGATTAGCACATTTGTTCTATATTGAATACAATCGCTACTATTGTTTTTAGCACAATGGCGTTGTCATTTACAGTCTTTGCCCATGCTCTCCTCAAAACACTGTGACAGATGAACGTAATGCTACTATACCAATAAGACTCATCAGTGTATCAGGTTCAACATGATTGTAGTCAACAATGTATCTTCCATAAAACAACTTTAGGGGGGGGGAAAAACGCTTAGACTGGAAAAAAAAGAGCACACAAGTATGAGTTCTGTCCATCACTGCTTGTAAAAATTTCTAGCTGAATGGCAGTCATGAAGAACATACATGTACATGAATAGACATGCAGGATCAGACCAAAAGCCTATCTAGGATGCAATGGATGCAAGCTACAGGAAAAGAGATTCCACCTGAACATTAGGAGGAACTTCCTGAGAGTAAGGGCTGTTTGACAGTGGAATGCACTCCCTCGGAGGGTGATAGAGTCTCCCCCCTTGGAGGTCTTTAAACAGAGGCTGGATGGCCATCTGTCAGGGATGCTTTGATTTGGATTTCCTGCATGGCAGGGGGTTGGACTGGATGGCCCTAGTGGTCTCTTCCAACTCTATGATTCTATGATTCTATGAGGACTAGGGTAGGAGGGGGCAGGCAGATGCAAGTAGGTAATGTGAGTTGCAACCACACTGCATCCTGAAGCAGTAGGCTGAGCAATGTACAGTAAAAAAGGAAAATACTTTCAAAACACTACTCCCTGAGGGAACAGGGTCAAGCCTTGAGATATGAAAACTCTACTTGGGTGGAAAGTTATGCGCTGCTGACCCACATCTTGTTCGGCCCTCTAACACAGTCTTGGTTCCCAGTTCTTCCTGTAGGCCTACACTGTAGAGCAAAGGTAACATTCCTCTTTCCTTTTGATCAGATTCACTCGCAAAAAATCTTACATATGAACTCAAAACCATACGTTCTTGCTCAAAAACCACATTACTTCCCAAAAAACCAAACCTAAAACAAAACCAGAGAGGCTGCTCTCCCTGTTTTCCTGGTTTAATTCAGATTTTGTTTACATTCATATTTTTTTTCTTGGGTTTGTCACACAAAAGAGTTTACATAGTTTCAGCACCCTTTCTTCCTGATACTTCACACACAGAAACACTGACAGATAAAGGCTGAAGTTCTTGCCCAGTTTCCTGTTTTGCTAGTTTTACTTGTAAAATGTTTGCTTTTCAGCTCTATGTTTCACTTGGTTTCCAGTCCCCTATTTATTCTGATGAAAGTTAGTTGTATAGCAGATAAAATGAATGGTTTATTATTTCAGGTTGCACTCAATCCATAACCAAATCAAATAAACTTAACTGTACTCCTTAGGAACAAAGCAGTATATTATGTGGCAGATTTACAATCGGATATCCTTGCTATAGTTTCTTTCTCTGGACAGCAAAGTTGCTCCAGTGGCAGCAGGTAGAGACGTGCTACTCTCCTTATTAACTCTCCCCCAAGCTGCATGGCAAATCCTTGAGGAAAGTTTTCTTTGCAATGTACTTCACAGCATTTGGAGGGACTATTTGTAATTAGATCAGGTGCATGGTGGTGAGGTTAATCACCTCCTTTCTCCACTGCTACTATGAAAAATTAGGCTGCATTATAGTTTAAAAACTGGAAGAGGGGATCCAAACACATCTCCCACCTATGTTTTGCAGATGCAGTCTGCAACTCTTAGCCGCTCTGAGTCCCAGTCCTGGGAAAAGAGTGGGATACAAATAAATATAATATAATAATAACTCTGCACATCTCTGTGTGAATGTCTGTATGTACCTTCAAGCTGCCTGTTAACTCAAGGCAACCCCATTAATTACATAGGTTTTTCTTAAACAAGGGATACTGCCATTGCCTTCCTCTGAATATAGTCCATAGGACTTGATATTCCTTGGTGAACCAAATACTAACCAGGCCTAACCTTGATTAGCTTCCAACATTAGATGGACTCTGATCTGATGCTTTCAGGGAATTTAGGTCTCATACTTATCTAGATAAAATTAAATCCCCTTCATTACCATGGGACTGGCTTCTAAAAGGTTTCCTGCATTGCTAAAAAAATCCAACTTACCCCTGCCACATTGAAGTTTCATTCAGGATAAAATTGGGTATTATCATATGCAAAATGCCATTG
>NC_056523.1:259958816-260062450 GCF_019175285.1 Sceloporus undulatus
ATGATGCTGGCCAAGTGCAGCCTGGCTAACTTCCATCTAGAAGCCGCGATCAGCAGCCTCTTTTCAAAACCGGTGCAGTGGAGGATAGAGTCCATCTGCCTTGGTCCAGGCCTCGGAGGTAGAGAGGAACTGCTGGACCTCTTACCCTTTCCCGCCACCACTCCCTTCTCCTTCTGTGTCATGTCTTTTTAGATTGTAAGCCTGAGGGCAGGGAACCGTCTAAAGATTGCTTGTACAGCGCTGTGTAAATTTACAGCGCTTCATAAATAAAGGTTAATAATAATAATAATAATAATAATAATAATAATAATAATAATAATAATAATAGAGGATCTTACAGATGTTGGAGACAACTCAAGGAAAGTTAACAGCAGCAGCAGCATTTTTGTAGAAATGTGTTACCTTTATTGTATTTTCAGTTGGGTGAAGAAACTTGAATTTTGACTAGGAATGCAGCTTGCTTGTGTATGTGCGTGTGTGCTGACAACAAAGGCCTGAAACATATGGGCCTGAAGAAGTGGCTTCTGGCTACTTTGGGGGCATGGCATTACATGATGCAGGTCCCCAAAGCAGCTAGAAGCTGCTCCAAGGCCGCCAAAGATGACCCAAAGCTGCCACAAAAAGGAGCCAATTTAATCTGACTCCTGGCAGCAGCCCATTTTGACTCCTTGACGGCTATCTGCTTCACCCCATAGAAGTCCCCCCCCCCAATATTTATTAGGCCAAAATAATAAAACAAATATCCATGTAAGCATTTGAAGACTATTCATTTCCACTGTGTTTAATGAAAGTTACTCTTGAGTACAAGTAAAGATGCAACATTTCTCAGAATTAAAATGCACTATTTATTTTTTGATCATTGGCTTTAAATCCTAGACGAATGACTCTAGTATCCTGGGAATGTCTGACATGAGCTCCTGAAGCCATTCTTTTTCTTCCCTGCTCAAGGAAGGGGTAATGGATACCAACTGCTCAAAGCAGGTTCAGGGTGTCTGCATTATGTAGTCACAAGACATTTCTCTGCATTATGTATTCATAAGACAAAAGTGTGATTTTTTAAGAAAAGAACTGTTTATATAAGAGTAAATCAGGTTTGCCACTTTTCTAAACAAATGGCTTCCCCCCCATTGAGAACAAACTTGTTATGCTTGGCTTCAAAGATTGTAAAAGTAGCCTGCCTTAAGCAAATAATGCCTCAGAGAGTTGGACAAGCAGTACTGTATCCAGCACCAGCAAAAGATCAAATAGACATGTTTGTAAACAGATCTAGTTCAACATCCTGGCTGAGAATTTAACAGAATAAATTAGGAGCTGAAGTGCAAAATAAACTATGAGTCAGGTCTGGTATAAGACGAGACAACTCCACTGGGACCCAAAGAAGGAGATTTAAATCACAGAGGGTTCAAGAAATGCTCTGAAATTTTAGGCATAGATCATGAACCTACAATCCATACTCTCAGACCTCCAGGGGAGTACCCACACTGCAGAAATAAAGCAGTTTGACACCACTTTAACTGTCATGACCCTATCCTACAGAATTTTGGGATTTGTAGTTTGGTGAGGCACTATAGCAGATCAGGCTGAATACCTCACCAAACTGCAAATCTCAGGAGTCCACAGGATGAGTCATGACATTTAAAGTGATGTCAAACATCTTTATTTATGCAGTGTGGAAGACCAGCAGGGACCAGGCTTTGCTGCCCGTGATAGAGCAGAGCAAATGCTGTCTCACCTCAAGTCAAGGTGCACCACCAGTCACCCTTTTGGGGCACTTCAGACAGAAAATCCCCTTAGCGCTTTCCTACATCTCTAACAAGACTAGCATTGCTGCCTCTTCAGGGCACTCAAAACCTGCTACCTGAGATGGCCACCATCAACATAATAATAATTAATAATAATAATTTGTTTTATTTATATACCGCTATTCCAAAGATCATAGCGGTGAACAGCAAGTAAGCTAATTTGCACCCAACAGTCTGGGTACTCATTTTAGCGACCTCGGAAGGATGCAAGCCTGAGTCGAGCTTGGGCCCTTTTGCTGGTCTTGAACTCGCGACCTTGTGGTTTCAAGTGAATGGCTGCAGTACAGGCATTTTAACCACTGCACCAGCAGGGCTCCAGACATAAGTCAGAATGCAGGTTGAATATCTATCTTTGGTTCTGGTATATAGGCACGGATCTGCTTCTCCTTGATGGAAGCCTAATTGCTTCAGCATTTCATTCAGATTCTCATTCAAAGCTCTGGTAGCTTATTTAAGTCCATAGAGCCCCTGCTTGAACTTGCAGACAAGATGTTGCTGTTGGCATTCAAAACCTGCCGCTTGAGATGGCTGTCTCATTTTGCTTAATCTTAGGGCCAGCCCTCAAGGTTTCTATGGTTGCACATCTTCCTGCAGACAATCATCTAGGGTTCAGTAAGCATCCCCAACAGACTTGTGGTGTACAGAGACAGCCAGGAGGAATAAATCAAGCTGTCTTGTTCTTATGTTGCTGGTTTCTTGAAGCAATTGGAGGCTTCTCATCACTGACTTCACTATGAGTTTGGGATTAATGTAAAGCACCAGGTTTGTATTTAAGTATGGCAGTATCAGCATCCTGTTGCAAGGCAGCCCATGTACACAGACACCTACCACTTCTACAAACACACCTTAACAGCCATGGAAGTTGTTTGACCTTTTTCTTAATATTATAAAGGAAGTTAACAAAAGATTCACTGTATTAAAAAAAACAAAACACTTCAGGTTATAGGATGCCCATGAACAAGACAGAATGTTTCCTTGGTTCATAGCCAGGATGGCAACTTTCATGAGTCTCTAAGCAGTAGACAGCTATGGATATCACATTTGCAAGACAGTCCATTTTGTGAGACACCCACCACTTTTTAAAAAAAATAATTTATTAACACTACAGTGTTTTCTCTTTCTTGCTTTGTATAACTTTCTGGATTTTGTGATGTTGATGCTCACAATCTTTTGTTCATGATTGTTATTTTGTTGTTGCTCATCATGCTTAGGCCCAGAAGCAGATGCAAGGCATTCCATTCATCTCAGCTGCCACTGCCCTGACTTTGAAAGGACAGAAGAACTGGCAAGATCAGCTGGACTGAATCCCCTCGCACACTGCCATTCCCTGTTCTTTGTGTGTCTTATTTGGATTGTAAGTCTGAGAGCAGAGAGCCTTCCTTGTGTGCTTTATTTAAATTGTAAGCTTGAGGGCAAAGAACTGTGAAATTAATCATTTATAAACTTCTCAGAAATCCAAAGGCTTTCATGGCTGGCATCCATAGTTTTTTGTAGGTTTTTCGGGCTATGTGGCCATGTTCTAGAAGAGTTTATTCCTGATGTTTCACCAGCATCTGTGGCTGGCATCTTCAGAGAATGCTTGCCTAGAAAGGAGTTGGGTATATATATACTGTGTGAACCTGGGAAGGCAGCACTAATCCTCTTCTGCATACCCTCCCACCCTGAGTCCTGTCATTAGCAACAGAACAATACACATGCAAATCACTCCTGCATTTCCAGGCTCACACAGTACACACACACACACACACACACACACACACACACACACACCCAGGCAAGCATTCTCTGAAGATGCCAGCCACAGATGCTGGCGAAATGTCAGGAATAAACTCTTCTAGAACATGGCCACATAGCCTGAAAAACCCACAAAAAACTATGCTCTGAAAGCATTTGTGGTTGGAGAGCAGAGTATAAATACAATAAATACATAAATTGTTGGGTGACACCAACATAGAAGAGTGCACACATCATCTCAACTGACGATAAGATTCCAACAAAGAACCCATTTACATTATACTGCCAAGAGCAGATCAGGCATGGCCAGCGGATACAGAACTCAATCGGTGTACAACTGGGATGAAGAAACTCAGAAGTTTGACACATGAGCCCTGGTTCTTGCCATGATCACATTAAATAAAAGAAATGCATATATATCAGTTTTGGAACAGCCTGTATCACATGTGTATCCAATCACTGAAGCAGCCATTGCTGGTCTGATACATGCCTCCCTCCCCTATTGCTTTACCAGCATGCCTGTAGGAGAGGAGAGGGTATTTATTTTCTCTCTTTTTAAAAAATACAATTTAGTCATTATGGCAATGTGATTTGGGGGGAGGGAGAAAATAAAATAAAGTTTATTATAAAATAGCCTGCTTGGGAATACTGAGAGGGAAGTGAGGAATCAAAAACTGATACCACGTGTCTGCCCAATGTCAGGACTGCAGCTCAGACATTATTGCACACAAATCTAATGTTACAGCAGCAATACTGGTAGCAATTGATGGGGACTACCCATCAATGAAAAGGTGTGGAATAGTCATAAATAGGAGACACACCAGTTACAACTCAGCCAAGGTGGCATCTGATATGTTTTGGCTATAGCCGTGTCTATTCTGCTTTTTAGCCTTGTGTGATAATCTCCTAAGACCCTGAGAACAAATGCATCCCTCCTAATAACCAATTTTTTCCCCTCTGGGATCAGTGGCATCACTATGTGGGTGTGGGGCCTGCAGACTGTACCAGGTAACACCCCACAGAGGAGTGCATATCGACTGGAGCAGTACACCTAGTGGGATTGGCACAAGTGAGAAAGGGCATCAGAGCCCTAATGGCCCTCCAGAGGCCTTAGTACTGCCTCTTTTAGTCCCAGCTGCTACTAGGGGAAGGGGGCAGTGCTCCAGTATGGTTGCAGCTGTGTCGGACCCCAAACAACCCTCTGGAGGCTGTAGCACTGCCCCCCTCAAGTGGTGGCCCTTTTGGTTGTGGCACGGCTGCAGCCATGCTGAACCCCAAATAACCTCCCCAGAAACTGTAGTACTGCCCTCTCAGCTGCAGAGGCTTCTGGGGGGGGGCAAATCTTGCCTTTTGGGCTCTAGCCATTCTGCAGCCATGCAGGACCCCAACAGCTCTCTGGAGGTCGCAACAGTCCCCTCCCACTGCCCCCCTTCACTGGGTGACACCAACCCCATGGTAATGGGGTTGGTAATGGTGGGGCACTTGGTAATGATGAATCTCGGATTTTCTCAGATGCCTACTTCCTTGACCTTTAGTGGTTTCCCAGCTTTTGTGCAAAATGTTTTTTTCTCAGTTCTAAAAGGGCCCTTGTTCAAAGGCTTGGTTACTGGCACTAAAAGCTAAAATATGTTGACCTTTTTTCCCCTCCCATTTTACTTTGGCCCCACTTTTTACTTTCCACCACAGGAATGTGCATCCCAAGAAGTTATCAGTTCAACCCAACTGAAAGAGATTCTTCACTCTTGATGGACAGCAGCTCACTATATCAATCTAAGCCTGCTGTCCATTTAGAAACAACATGCAAAGAAGCTGAAACTTGGTAATCACTAGACACATCACATACTGGGAGTACTTAATGTAACAACTGTCAACAGGGGTGAATAAAGGGACATGTTCTCATCTGCAGGATGAGTTGTTGCTTTCCCAGATGCCAGTCCCTGACTCCCAGGTCAATGGATCATCAATATTGTTTAGTAGCACTTTGTACTGTTTCAGACTATTATAAAAGCTGTCAAGCATTACGTGGAAAATAAATATATTTTTGACTACCTAATAGATATATCTTATATCATTCTCTTGCTTAGATTGTTTTGTTTTCTACAAAATTGTTCTGATCACTCAATTTGGTTTGACCTTCTTAACTCCTCTGGAATAGTATATAGAAAGTTAACAAAACATTAACTTTGTTTTTCTTTAAAATAAAATCCTTCAGGCTATAAAGATGTCCATGAACAAACATGAAATATTGAAATGCCTTGAAATATTTCAGGAGTCTTTAAGCAACAGACAATCAGGAATATTTGCTCTTTCATTCCTAGCCTCAACACAAAAGAGCAGAGGGTAAATATTTGATACTCCTTCAAATTTACAAAAATATATTTTGCAATATTCTTCTAAAGGAAGGAAGGAAGGAAGGAAGGAAGGAAGGAAGGAAGGAAAACAAGACAAGGTCTGGTATTATTGCTACTGCAAACCCTATTGTTGCTGGTGTTGCTGATATAAAATTGATTACAGCTTTGTTAAGAGAATGAGGCAATGTTCCAACATAACTTCTCTTAGAATTATAATTTAAATATCTGTTGTTGTTGTGTGCCTTCAAGTCATTTCTATGGCAATACTAAGATGAACCTATCAAGAGATTTTCTTGGCAAGATTTGTTCAGAGGAGATTTGCCTTTGTCTTCCTCTAAGGATGAGAAAGTATCATTTGTCTAAAGTCACCCAGTAGGTTTCCATGACTGAGTGGGGATTTGAACCTTTCCAGAGTTATAGATCAATGATCAAACCACTACACTACGATGGCTTTCTGAAAATTATAAACAGCAAAAGATGATGGCCTCCAACAATGATGTGGTTCCTCACCATTTGTGTGTTTGTGTGTATGAAAGAGAAACCTAGAAATCTCCAAAAATATTGACTTATTTTCTAAAAACATTTCTAGAGCTCCAACCCCCAAAACCAGAATGTCTACCTTTAAAAAAAAATGCCAAAAACACGCCCCAACAGAAAGTGGACTTTGAGCCACTCACTGTTTGCTCCCCCCCTGGTGTGTTTCCTTAGCTTAGTATGGAGCCCTATTGTATTATGACAGAGAAAATTGACCCTGGACCTTTAGAACCTGCTATTCCCTGCTCTGGAAAGTCCTAATTTTTATCCACATTCTCTCTCAATAGCTTTAATAAATCCTAATGTTCATCTTTATCTTCAGTGTCATTTAATTTATAGATCACAGGGATTTGGTATGGCACACACGTTTGGTAATGTTTATAAAGTCTCTAGTCTATTTAAATCATCTCCAAATCAGTGTGTAACTGTAAAAAATAACTGTAAATAACATTTAAAACCAGCACAAGTTGTGGAACAGGAAAGTGCTTTCTTCCTGAGGTCAAACAGATTATACTGACTTCAAAACACATAGTAACAAATGAACCAGTTGAAAGATCATCGGGGACATGTGGTCAGCTAAACTTGAGATACATGTGCACTGTTGTTCTTGCTCCAGAGGGATTCAATTCTTTACATACACTAGGTTCTGTGGGTACATGAGGTCGGGGAGTATGGAATACTCAAACCTGCCCCAAGCATTCTTTTGTGCTGCTACATTTTCCTGCCTCCCCTACAGAAGCAGCAAAAGCAACATCTAATGTTCCAGCTCTTCAGCAGAGCATCCATCCTAGCTGAGGAAGAATCAGAGCTGAATCCCAGCATCTCCCATGATATTACAATGGGACCACTTTGGTCAGGAGAAATAGGGGTAGCATCACATTTACCACCAGCCACTTTGTCCCATTCCCATCTTGCCAGCTTGCTCCAACACTTTGCTTTTCCAGTCCCAGGTAGATTTGGTAGGTCGTTTGGGAGCAGTGGAAGTGGGAGGCAGCATGGATACTTGACATACAAGTTGGGCAAGGCTTGCTTGATAACCTGCTCTCAGCAACTTACAAGCAAAGCACTTCTTGACCCACGCCTACCCACAAGAAATCAAACAAAGGTTTTTTTTTGTTATAAGCACCCCTATAAAATTACACATGACGTCCCTAAATCAAACTTTGTTCTTATCACAGAAGCCATAAACATGTATCTGGACAAATACCACTTTAGAGTACAGGTAAGGGTGTATTTTCATGAGAGAATGCTTCTCCATATAATAGCTTTCCCACCACACTGAAAACTAACAGCAAAGAAAAGGTTAGATTACAAGCCCTCTGGAAGCTAGTCTTCTCTGTTGATAGGAAGAATCAACTACAAACCTTCCTAAGAATTAGTTTTCAGTGTGCACAGAGAAGCATTTGGTCATGTGAGGACTCATCTTCAATTTGAGGTCATCAAGTCCCATCACAGTTTTAGTATGACCTTGAGAATTAGGTCAGACTTAGCACCTGGGCTGCATCAAAGCTTCTTTATCTGTAAAGAGAGCCATGTGCCCTGACTCCATAAGTGCCCCTGTAGTAGTTCAAATAGCCACTACAAGTGGTATTGGCGGGATACAGACTGCCCCTTTGGGGCGGGCTGCACCCGCCCCTTTCCCCGATGGATCGGGGCCTGAGCTGCCACAGCTGCAGCCCCAGAGGCCCCAATCAGCCACTTTTCCTGGCCTCGGGGAAACGGCAAAATGCTTCCCAACAGCAGTGGGGAGGCAGAGAAAGGGGCCACTCAGCCCCTTTCTCTTTTCTGTCACTGGCACAGCCATGTAAAGGCTGTGCCAGCGAAACAAACAGCAAAAGGAGCTCCAAATGGAGCTCCTTCCAGCGCTGCTGAAAGGGCGCCACAAGCGCCCTGCAGCGATGTGTGTGCATCACACCTGCACCGCTCCGTTTGGAGGTGGCACGGCCATGACGTCGTAATGGTGGTGCCCATGTAGACAGGGCGCTGCCATTACAACACCGCAGGTACGTACTAGGGTTGTGAGGAGTCTGTAAAGGATGCCCCGATGCAACCCTAGCACGTATCCAGGCTGGCACTTTGTGCTGGTCTGGATACCACCATTGTTATTTTTGGTGCAGGCTTTCCATTCTTTGTGGAAGAACAGGGCAAGAAATACCCAAAGTTATTCAATAATTTTCACAAAACAGCCAGGGGTAGCCACATTGGCCATAAAGGGACCTGTGGTCTCACAAGGATGGAGACATATTGGATTGCAAAGGAGGTGTCTATGGCCCCATAAAGACAGGCCAAAATAAAGCTGCTTCAGGTCACTTTGGAGGCATGCTGTTTACATGATGCATGCATCCTAAGAGTCCAGAAGCCATGTCAAAGCCATGTTCCAGTCCTAAGCACTGGAGCGTGGCTTTGGATCAGCTTCCAGACTCTTACGACGCATGCATCGTTTAAACATCATACCTCCAAAGTGACCTGAAGCAGCTTTATTTTGGCCTGTCTGTATGGGCCCTTTGTTGTGTTGCAAATGGATGTTAAATTTCTTGGACTTTGAGAATCTCCCAGTGGCCACATGGCCAGAAGGAGGAGGAGGAGGAGCCTGCAACGTATGCCCCTCCATACCATCTTAACTAAGAAGAGAAACAGCAAAATGCAGGCTTATGATTAACATCTTCATTCCCCCCTCCCCCTCCCCCCCGGTTTGCTTTGTAACATCTTGCCTGATGAAGAAGCCAGTGGAGCTTCAAAAGCTTGCAAAATGTATATTGTGCATTTTGGTTAGCCAATAAAAGTATCACTGTTTGGTGGGTTTTTGATTGAATATTTTTCGCAGTAATACTCCATTTGTTGTTGCTGTTTCTTCAAGTTAAAAGTGGCATACAGCAACCCTATCACAGAGATTTCTTGACAAGATTTATTCAGAGGAGGCTTGCTAAAGTTGAGAGAGAGTGATATTTCCGGAGATAGCTGAAGGTTCCTCCTCTCCCCCTCCATCCTCCCGTGCCTTCAGTTATCTCTGGGGAAGTCCTGTCCCAGATGTTCTGCTACTGGAAGTCCGGTCCTCCCTGGAACTCCCCCCAGCACTGGGTAACACCTGATGCAGGAACACCTTTTGAGTTTGGGCACTCTAAAAGGTTTGCCATCATGGCCATAAGTTGACAGGCAACTTGAAGGTGCATATACACACACACACACGGAAGGTCAAGATCCCCCTCAACTGATTTAATTGAATGCAAAATATCTTTACACTTAGAACTCAATTTGCAGCAATTGAATTAAGCAAAAGGGAGAAGTGGGAGGAAGAGAGATACTGGGACATTTTATAAGATGCTGAAAAAGTGGGACAACAGAAGATTAATCGGGACTGTGTTTCTCAAACTGGGACAGTTGGAGAGTATGAGCCTTATCACACAGAGGTTTTTGCAGCTTTTTGCAGCTCAGATTCGACATGACTGAGGGTCCAACGATGTGAATTCACGCGATAACGTAATGTTTTATCACACACGATTCCTTTCTATGGGGGCTCCTTCCACGGTGCTTCCGGAGTGATTCCAAAGTGACCCCTCATTTTGATGAATTCGGGGAAAAAGTGAATGAACAGAATTCGCTTTCAAGCTCACTTCGATTTCACTCTGAATTGGTCTGGTTTAGAACGTAACTTTGCTTCTGCTCTGGTACACCACTGCAAACCCCCTGGGTTGCAAATTTCCCATGATGTGGTGCTGCAATTTCCCCCCATTTTCTTTTGGTGGTCCTTTCACTTTCAAGGCAACTCATTTTTTGGGAATATATATATGTGTGTATGTGCGTGAATGTGAATATATAGATATGTATGTATGTATGTATATCTGTCTGTCCGTCCGTCCGTCCGTCCATCCATCTACGTGTGTGTTGAAATTGCTGAAATGGAAGGGAATATGAAAAAGGGGGATGAAGAAGACACGGAAATATTCACGAGGAAAATATTCACGCAATCATGCAATTACATGAAACAGGGAACAAGAACTTGTGCCCATTTTCACCCCAGAAACGTACAAGGTCACGATGTGTTCAGACCCCCACTAAGCATGTGCAAAGGTGCCAATTCAAATAATTGAATCCCACCGGTGTGATAATACAATTTGCACTCACTCTGCTTTGCTTGAATCCGCATCACGTCACTTACCTTGGATTCGATTCCCCCTCGATTTGGAAGGGCAACAGGAGGGCAATCAGGTGTGATAAAATATTCACGTTATAATGTGAATTCACATAGCTGAATCAGGAGTCACCCCGGATCTGAGCTGCAAAAACCTCCGTGTGATGAATACCTATGACTGCCCCAACTGTTCTCTCTTCTATGTGGCTATGGCTGCTTTTGCCTCCAATTAAAAGGCCAACACAAATGGCAAAAGCAGCTACTATAAGGAGTATAAGGAGAAGGAAAAAGAATTTGGAGGAATGGTTCCTTTATACTTTCTTATAGGGAATTGTAGGCAGTGCTGCAATCTGGCAATATTTGATCTTTCCTTAGTTCAGTGAGTTTGCTAGCAAAACATTTCACTCTGGCTACTGTGTTCTTGTTCTTTGCCTTCAAGTTACTTCCAACCTATGGCAACCCTATCACAGGGCTTTGTTGGCAAGATTTGTTCAGTGGGTGCTTGCCCTTGCCTTCCTCTGTAAGAGTGTGACTCACCCAGGGTCACCCAGTGGGTTTCCATGGCCAAACAGGGATGCAAAGCCTGTTCTCCAGAGTTGTAATGCACAAAGCACAACACCACATTGGCTCTCAGCACCTGCCAGTTAATGGGGAGGGGATGCCTCAAGACCTGCCTTACAACATTATTCTTGGCTCTATTTTTCTTTCTGATATGCCCTCTGGCACACCTTTCTTTATTGAGCATTCATGTCACTTCTTTCTGGGCCTCCCTAAGCCTGAAGGCTTCATTTTAACCCGGACAACCTCTTGATTGCATAGCTGATGTATCATGATTTAAGCTCTGCCTGTCCAAGGAGCACCTATAACTTCAAGGCCTATTTGTAAAGATGGTTTGGTAGCTGCTACTGCAACTGATTTGTAGAATTTATTACTACCTAAATGTTGGATTACAATGCCTTAATGTTACTATAGTTGTACTGACCTCTAGGGGCTTATCTGATCAGTGTATGTCTACCCTTTAGCTCCACGAGACAGTTGGTATCATGCTTTGTTGTTGTTGTTGTTGTTGTTGTTGTTGTTGCTGCTGCTGCTGCTGCTGCTGTTGTTTTGTGTGCCTTCAAGTCATTTCTGACTTATGTCATGAGGTTTTCTTGGCAGAACATGTTCAGAGGGGGTTTGTCCTTGTCGTCCTCCACGGCTGAGAGAGTTTGACTCCAAGGTCACCATGGCTGAGTGAGAATTTGAATGCTGGTCTCCAGAGTTCTAGTCCAACATGCAAAACATGACACCCATCCTGAAACTATAAATCCTAGTATTCCATAAGATGCTGCCATAGCAGTTAAAGTGCAATCATAGTGCAATAACTGTTTAGTGTGAATGGGCCTAGGCTCACTCAGTGTGCTTCGGTGGCCAGAGTTTTAGTCCATTACACCATACTGTCCCAGGACTAATAAAATCAGCCTTTCATTTTTGTCTTCTTGTATTACCCAAATGAGAATTTTTTAAAAATAACTATTACAATACCAATACAGGGATTTGTAGTTTTGGAGGCACCAGCACTCTTTGGTAGAGAAGGCTAAAGATCTTGTAAAACTACAAACCCCAGGATTCCATAGACTGGAGTTACAGCATTTAAAGTGGTATCAAACAGCATTATTTTTTCTTTGTAGAGATGCCCTCATAGCTATCTAGACTGCATCATTTGTGGCTGGAACTGGGAAGGTCTGCCTAGTTTGTTTTACTGCATATACTCATGTATAAGTCGAAATTTTAGTTTAACAATTGACCCAAAAATCCGACTTATCCACAGATCAATGTAAGTACCTCTTTATTTTAAAAAGGAATCATTCCCTGGAGTGTTAATGTGTCCTGGAAGCAGCAAAAAAAAACAAAAACAAAACCCTCTACTCTCTCACTGCAATTTTGTAAATTCTTTGGCATTGGTTTCCTTTGGTTCATCCTTCAGATCCTTTGCTACTTGCCCCTAAGTTTTACCCTCAACTTATCCATGGGTCATATCAAAATCCATAATTTTGGGCCCAAAACCTGCCCTCGACTTATACATGAGATCAACTTATAGGTGAGTATATGGTAATTTAGTCCATCCATCTGAAAGGTCTTGTGAATTAGAACTTAACTCTGAAATATATTTGTTAAATATTTTAGATTCTAAAACAGAAAAGTTACATGGTAGAGAGTTGCTCCGTTTGATTATTGCAGCAAGAATGACCTTCACCCAACACTGAAAGGAAGAGCGGATTCCAGAAACAGAAGAATGGATTAGAAAGATTTATGAAGTAGCAGAAATGGACAGATTAACAAGTCTTTTAAAAGAAGGAAACCCCATACAGACTGCCAAAATAAAGCTGCTTCAGGTCACTTCGGAGGTATGCTGTTTAAATGTTCCATGCGTCCTAAGAGTCTGGAAGCTGTGCCAAAGCTGCACTCCTGTCCTTAGGACTGGATCGTGGCTTTGACACGGCTTCTGGACTCTTAGGACACATGCATCATTTAAACAGCATAACTCTAAAGTGACCCGAAGCAGCTTTAAAAGTTTGAAAAAGACAGTGAATGTGTAACAGAATATCTTGCAGAGAGACTGTCTTGGGAGATAGAAGGATTTAGAGAGCAGGTAGATTTAAAAAAGGGTTAGAGTAAAACAAAATAAAGTTATGTTGACAAACATAGACATTTGGAGCTACAATAGGAAAGGAAAATTGAAAGCTACAAGTCAGAATTGATACTAATCCAATTGTAAGAAAGGAAGTCATTGTAGATGTAGAATTTTTGTTCTATAGTGTGATATCTGTTTGTACAAGTGGTAGACTAAGTAAAGAATGCAAGAGAGAATGTAAATAAAGTTAAAAAGTAAAGAGAGGATAGTAAGGGAAAAAAGAGGGGAAATAGTATGTGGATAGAGCTAAGAGTAGGTGAAGGACAGAAGGTAAGAGTAGGTGAAGAAGGACAAGAGAAATGTATAAAACAGAAAAACAGTAAACTAGAGAATAAGAGGAAAAGATAATACAGTATAAGGTTATGGAAGGATGAGAGGAGGGAAAGAAGGGTTGGATAAGTGAGAAGAGAGGAAAGGAAGAGTGAAGTGGGAAATTAGTGAGGGAAAAGATTGGTAGTTAGATGACAAGGATTTAGGATTGGGTAGGGAAAGAAAGGGGAAAATAAGGAAATTATTTTATTTAGGGTTGAAAAGATAGGATAGGGTGATAAACTACTTTTATATAAAGAAATTATCATTCTTTCAAATAGTGTTTGTACGCTTGTATGTATTTATGTGTGTTATTTGTGTATGATATGTAGAATATTTTACATTTTAAAAATTCAATATTTTTTTTAAAATAAACAAACAAAATAGAAAGGTCCTGTGTGAAGACGCAATGGGCTATTGGTAACTATTTCATTCTCATGGCAGCATATTGCTTTCCTTCCAGCATATCATGCCAGACCTGTCCAGACATTTTGTTCAGTTTCAAGCAGTCCATCTACTTGTTAACAATTTTATGTTCAACCTCTAAAGCAACCTGTTGCATCATATGTATAAGGAGAACTGGGGGGGGGGAGTATTTGGGTTTCTTTTTTAAAAAAGATATTGGTCTATGAAGTTCACAAAGATTTTAGGTTGCTTTTACAGATTAACTAGAGCCAGTTCATATACATCTTTCAAAGGCTACTTTCCCTCACATTGAGAAAGTGCTGTGAGAATTCACATTACAGTTTCTACCTTTTAAAGAACTCTGCTACAGGCAGAAATCAGAGAAAAATCTTTCTCCCACTATTTCGTATCAGTCAAAACTTTACTTATTGACTGTCTTCTTGGTAGCCTACTGTTGTAAACAGAATGGTTCTGGCAAAAACCCAAACCAACCAAATGAAACTCAGTGTCTACTTCATTTATATATATTTGAAATCTCAGTAATTCAAATATTTTCATTTCCTTTTTTACTTTCTTGTGTGTGTGTGGAGCTGGTAAAAAAGCAACAGTCAGGAGACTCTGGGAATACACTGGTAGTGTGGAAAAAACCCCTCTAAACTTTGTATCACAATTACCCTATCTGGACAAAATAGAATCTGTATCCTCCTCCATCCACAATTATTCCAGCATAGTACCATTACTATCAATGTATCTGAGAGCTGCATAACATGTTGGCGTCAAAACATGCCATCTAATTTAGGAAAGTTAACCTTGTATTGTGTCATCAGCACAGCCACCCGTATTCCTGCTTCTGCAGCTACAATAGAATTGCCAGATAATCAGGAAATCCTTAGGTGGAGAATGGGAAATCCTATTGTTTGAAATTAATTTAGCAGGGAATTCCACTGTGGAAAGTAAGTGTCAACTGATAATTTAGACATACAATGTAGTACATTGAAAAGGACAATGTCTTGTTGAGTGACATCCGGATCTTCTTTCTCTTAGTTCCTCTGTTTTAACATTATTCTCATTTTCCCCAAGTAGCTTTCTTTTTGTAATTCAACAAAACAGTATTTTACTTCGCTTTTTAAAAACTCTCTTTTCATTGCCAAAAAGTTATTTTTTTAAAAAAAAAATGCTACTAAATGAAAGCCATTGAGTTTTTGTTTTTCAGTACTCTTAATTATTCTAAGGCAACTATCCATGCCGGGGTGGGGTGGGGGTGGGGGGAGGATTAGGCACATTTGTTCTATATTGAATACAATCGCTACTATTGTTTTTAGCACAATGGCTTGTCATTTATCACAGATACTTGATGCCCATGCTCTCCTCAAATACACTGTGACAGATGAACGGTAATGCTACTAATACCAATAAGACTACATCAGTGTATCAGGTATCAACATGATTAGTAGTCAACAATTGTATCTTCCATTAAAATAAAATTTAGGGGGGGAAAAACGCTTAAGACTGGGCAGCCTCCAGCAGAAAAGATCTCTGATAAATATCACCTTGTTTAAAGTATTCATTGGTCCTATTTTTAATCATTGATGAATGCACTTAAATCAAAAACAGTAATTTATTAGCTACTATACTCTGTAATTTATTATTAGCTCCTCTGATACTTAAAATTAGGATTGTCCTTCAATTAAGGTAGAGCTTTAGAGCATGGAGTATACAAATAATTGAGGAACTGATGCTATATGAATCTACATATATACAGTTTGAATATGACAGAAAACAAATCAGGGCTGTAATCCTAAAACAACTGAGTTCAGGGTAAATCTGTTCACATTATCCACTTTATGACAACTTGAGACTTCTTAGCATTGTCTTACAGCATGATGGACAAAGAGAGGATTAGCAAGCTCTAGTGTCTCCACTTTTGAAAAGGTATCTACAACACATACTTACATCAGTCTGATCCCACTTCAGCTGCCATGGCTGTATCCTACAGAATACTGCAGTTTGTAGTTTAAGGCTAGAGAGCTCATATATACAGTCAGCCCTTCTTATACACGGATTTTTTAATACACGGATTCAAGCATACACGGTTTGAAAATGTTCACGAAAAGTATACATTTCAAATATCAAACCTTGATATTCTATTTTTTATAAGGGACACCATTTTGCTATGTCATTATATTTAATGGGACTTGAGCATACACAGCTTTTGTTATCCACGGGGGATCTTGGAACCAAACCTCAGCGTATAACAAGGATCCACTGTATTCTCTTGAACTATAGCATAGAGATACCGAGCAGATACATCTTAGTACCTCGCCAAATTGCAAATCCCAGTCTTGTAGAATGGTATGAAAATACTCTGTGTGTGCATGTGTAAATTCCTCACTTTTCCCCTAGCGATGGGAATCAAGGTTACAGAGGTTAAATGAGATGCAGTTAAAAATTCATATTAGTGTAAAATACAAAAGTTAAAATAAAAATCATCAGCAGAATTAAGAGCAATTCAAAGAACAGTCGGCCCTCCATATTCACAGATTCTTTATCCATGGATTCAACCATATACACAGGCGTGTCACTGGGATGGTGGTGGTACAGCACATTCAGGCCATCAGGTGACACTCTAAGTGGGGGGTGACAAAATTGTTCCCTAAACATCTACCATTTAGCATAAATGGGCTGTGGCATTCACCTGCATTCCTTTAAAAATCTGAAGAGATGGTGTGGATGAGGTGAGGCTCTATGAAAAGAAAAAGGAGATGCCCAGGTTTTTTAAAATACTTTTTAATTTTATTTTTTTAAATATATATGTATTTTAAATTTTTCTTTAAAATCTTAACATCTTACAAAATATTCACTTTAACCACATGAAATAATGTGAACATGATATTGTAATTTAAAGGTATAATTTTAGTTTACGTTACGTTAGCTGTTTACGTCACAATTGCCATTACATTCAGTGATATATAGAAATCATGATTTATGAGTAACATTAATACAAAAAACATTACTAAGGGTTCAGTATGGTGTGATATGGGATGAGGTCAAGGGGTGGTGACATTATGAGTTGCCACACTGAGTAACACCAATCCTAGGGACGCTACTGCATCCAAAGTTTGAAAATATTCCAAAAACATATACATTTCAAAAATCAATCCTTGATTTTGCTATTTTAGATAAGGGACACCATGTCACTACACCATTGTATTTAATGGAACTGAAGCATCCATGGATTTTGGTATCTGTGGGGTGTCCTGGAACTAAATCCCAGCATATACCAAGGGCCCACATATATCTTTTGAACAATGACAACTACAGACAATACAACACATCAGTAAATCTCCTTTCCCCAAAGGCAATTAGTTCTCAAAGGCCTGTAAAAGCCAACCTTTGCCTATCACTGGAAGGATACATGGAGTGTTCCAATCCACCCATTCTAGGAAAGGAGCATCAGAGCCTGGAAAGAGCCATGGAGAAGGCAGTCCAGTATTCCCAGCAGAGGGAATAGGGTAGGGAGATGGAGAGGAGGGCTGTGATGGAGATACAGTAGATTCAAAATTCTTTGAGAGAGACAATTTAGCTTTGGCTTGGTGTTTCCAACACTGCTATACAATCAATCAATCAATCAATGGGGGGGGGGGGGGGGAGAATGATATCCTTGAAGTCATGATAGTGAGGAAATCCTGTAAGCACCATTGAAGGCTCTGTATACATATGCTCATTCTCTCTTGATGGATGCAAGGGACAAATATGCAGTGGCGGGGGGAAGGGGCTCTACAAATTATCTTTATCATGTTGTATGGGAGTATAGGAATAAATCATAAATGAGATGGTAGAAATGGAAATTTGGAGCATCTTTTATGATGTGCTAGGAATCCATTTAAACTCTGAGGTCTTTTCATGTTAAGACATGAACAGATGCTTTTAAAACTCTTTCTATGTACTTTTAAGGTGAATAAGGAATAAACTGTGTCCAGTGGTTAAGGTGAATAAGGAATAAACTGTGTCCTGTGGGGCAGGGAGAGGATTCCTCCTCAGAACCCATAAAAACTAGCACAGATATTACATACCCTTTTTTAAAAAAACCTTACTATTCTCTTCATCTAGTATTATCTGCTTAGAGACTTATCCCATTGGTTATTAAATCGATTTACCTCTATCCATTTTAAAGCTGAATTTGGGTGGTATCCTGATCTTATCTGCCGAATCTGCCACCCAAATACAACCTAGGTCCATCCGCATTTCCAGAGCCACTCCTCCCAGCTCTTTTCTGATACAGCTGTTTTCTGGCTTAAGAAAATGGTTGGCAGAGTGGCTCTGGAAGCTGAGATGGATATGGGCTGTGTTCAGATGCCAGTTTTGGCGGCAAAAAACATTTGATAAGATCAGGATGCCGTCCAAATTCAGCTTTAAACCAGATAGAGGTAAATTGATTTAATAACCAATGCTCTAAACCTCTTAGTGTAAACAAGATAGGAATTTCACTGATAGCATTAAATACAGTATCTCTTGTTGCTAGGCACAGTCTACTGACAGAGCTGAGAATTGCTTTGGTTCAAACTTCAGTTGGTAATTTGCATTTAATGAAATTGGTAGAATATTCTGGATCTCTTTCCTTGGAGCCACAGAACACACAGAGGTGATAATGCACTGCATCTGGCATATAATGTAACCACACATTTAAAAATACCGTATACATTCTATCCCAAAATGCAAATAGATGCTATAGCTGTCGGCAATAAAATCCCCTCTTGATACCACACATATTTTAATGTGATATTTCTGAAAACATACTTTTAAATATATGATAGTTATACATTTATGAAGCACTTCTTCCCAAAGTTCATTGAAGACTATTGGTGAGATCCTATTTGAAACTGACAGACCATCAATCTTAGCCATCATCCTTACACCACATTTGGAAAGTCAAAGTTGAAGAAAGACTAATGAAGAAGGGAGGCAAAAGCAAGGTGGCCAGAGAGGCAGAGCTGCACATGAGTAACCATTGCACAGTTTGGTAAATTAATGCATAAGGAGGTACTGAATAGCTCCTTCTGTGACATTACAAAAGCAGTTTTTGTTGGTGTGAGTCACCAAAAGGATTAGTCTGTAACAGTAACTTCTTTACCTTAGGTGATCCATTTGGGAGGCATCTGATGTCACTAGGAACTGGAAATGCTAGCATTTCCCAAGGAGCATCAAGAATTTTTCAAGATCAGCCCTATTATTGCTAAGAACAACCATTCAAGCCCTAGCTGGGAGTTTGCCTCAGGCAGATAGTTGAAAGGCCTTATCTAATGTGAAGTGTCACTGAAGCTTTAGCATTCACACCTGGGCAGGATGTTTGTTGTATCTTCAATCTAACCTTTCTCAGGGTGATGACCCTTCACTTTATGTTGACATATTGTTTTAGTATTTACTCATTCAGAAGGAACAGCTCTGTTTACATGTGATTACTGTTTTCCTCTCTAAGGTTTTGGACTTACTCATTTCTTTTTATCTTATAAGCCACTTTGAACCCCATTTTGGGCAGAAAGGTTGGGTATAAGTACAAAACTAAAATGTATCAGGTCTAGAAAACATCTAGTGTGTAATGCAGCAATAGAGAACATGTGTCTTTCCAGATGTTGGACTGAAACTCTTATTACCCCTCACCATTGTCTACTGACTACAGCTGATGAGAGTCACAGTTTGACATTTCCCTGCCCATGATATAAGCCAGTGTATTGAATGTACTATATATATTGAAACTCCGTTGTTTGTTATTGTGCTACTCTAAGCCATTTTTTAACATATGGCAACCAAGGATAAACTTGTCATAGGATTTGCTTGACACATTTCTTCAGAGAGGTTTGCTATTGTCATCCTCTGAGGCTCAGAGAATATGTGACTTGCCCAGTGGGTTTTTATGCTTGAGTGGGGAATCAAAACTTGATCTCCAGAGTCTTAGTTCAACACTCCCTTATAGGGAGGTTATAATGGTCCCTTCTGCTGCCCTCCCATCAGCAGGCTACAACTTTTTATTTTGTCAAGTTTTAAAACTTAAGCTTTTCAAGGAAACAGCTTTTAAAGGGTGCCATACTGTTTTAATTGTATTGTTTTGAACAGCTTTTTAGCCTTACAAAATGTATGCTTTAAATTGTTTTAATATTTATCAGAGCTTAATTTTATTTGTTGACCTTTTGTATGTTTTCAACTGTACTGTATTTATTTGAATTTGAAGGTAACCTTGATTATGACTTTTGGGAAAAGACAGGCGGCTGCTGCTGCTGCTGCTATACAAACTATACATGAACACATGAATCCACTTTAGACTGAATTAGACCACTTGTGTTTTAAGAAAATATTGTCTACATATGACTGGTCGTGGTTCTTCAGCAGAGGTCTTTCTTATCACCTCATCCTTTTAATTGGAAATGCCAGAGAATAAATCTGGGATCAGCTTAATTTGGTAACTTGTCAGTGGGGCAATAAATCTACTCTGAGTTTTAGCCTGAACAAGATAATATTGGGTTGTGTTAGAACATTTGTCTTGTATGAAGTGGTCCAAAATACAGCCTTTTACAGGGGAACAAGTCACACAACTTTACAAGGGTGTGCAACACTGATCTACAAATACATATACACTCATTTTTGTACAAACCAGCTAGACATTCACAACTTGGGTATCAGCATACCCTACCAGAATACTCACTATCATAGTGTGTAATATTTCAAAATTTACGAGGTGAATTGGTTTTTAAATCCCCATTTGGCATGGAAACCCACTGGGTGACCTCGAGCATGTCATACTTCCTCAACTTCAGAAGAAAGCAAAGGCAAACCCCCTTTGAACAAATCTTGTCAAGAAAACCCTGTGATAGGGTCATCCTAAGAAATGACTTGACGGTTCACAACAACAAAAATTGGTCTTCTAGTACTTCATAATAAGGAACTGGAAATGTAAACAAGATTACTGAGGGTGAAGTTCTTATACTGACTTTCACCATGCTTGCCAAGCTTAATTATGACAAAGGCTTCAATCCTATATACAATTAGCTATAAAGAAGTACCTCTGAATAGAGATGCATTGTCCAAGACAATGCTGGCTAGAGGATTCTGGATGTTGCAATCAAAACAGTATACATTTGCTATGGGAAAGGAAAAAGGCACTGATAGAGTGCCTTCAAGTGTAGTGGAGTCACCTTCTTTGGAAGCTTTTAAATAGAGGCTGAATAGCTATCTGTTGGAGATGCTTTGATTGTGCATTGCTGCATGGCAGGGCGTTGGACTGGATGGCACTTGAGGTCTCCTCCAACTCTATGATTCTATGACTGTTTCTGTGTAGATCTGCCACCCTGAACTTACTGTCAGTGTAAAAACCTTGGGCAGTTAGGGCATTCAGGTAAGATGATATCAATTTGCTTTTAGTGTACTGTTTTTGGTGACCTTTCAGGCCAGAAATGAAGCTTAGATGTTCTGAAATGAGAAGCAGCTAACACTTCAATTTCCCTCGTAAACAGTAGCTACTGCCCTTATCCAGGAATTGTACTTTAATGTGCACCAAAACAACAGTCCGGCAATAGCTGCTTGTTCAAGTGAACAAGGCATTCCTGCTTCTGGTCTCCTGTGGTTTGGTTGCTGATTGACTTTCGCAAGCACGCTAAGTGGCATTACCAGTCCTATCACATGAGGTTCATTATCTCTCCCATCTTTCCCCTGGGATATGACAGAGAATGAATTTCCTTCTCTGAACTGAAATCCATTGTTGCTGTAAGCTGCTAAGCTGTCCACTGTACAAAAGGGCTGGCAGAATTTCTATACAGCTGGCTAGTATTCCTGTATCTATCAGTCAGATCATTTTTAGACACAGCAGTTCAGGGAATTATTCTCTGTGTGGTTTTGAAATGATGGGGTTTTATATTTCTATCGTCTGTGTAGCAATACATCTATGGCTGCAGTCATAAGCACCCTTTCTAAGAAAATAAGGCCCTGCTGTGTTCAGTGCAGCTTCTAAGTAAGCATATATATGACTGGGCGACAAAAATGGTTGGCTGGCATCCTATTCAGTATTTATGACATTGTAAACAAGAATTATAACTTATAACTTTTAGGATTTGTGTTTGTAGTTATTAATGACTAAATGTGACCCCCTTCCCAAAGCTACCTTTTCAATCAGACCAGAAGTGGGGCATGTTAAGATACACCATTGCAGCAAAACCCAGATGCATATCTTCAGCTGGCCATCTCAATGCAAGCTGTAACCAGGAGAATGCAACAGTCATGCTTTCCTAGCATCTTGATCAGGAGCACCTTGGAAGCCCTCTGACTGGAGCTCTGCCTGGTTTAAGAGGTAGGTTTTTTTTGGGAGTCTCATCGGCAGAAATAGTTACAGTGATGGAACTCTGTTACAGTATCAACCAATTGTTGAGTTCCCTTTAACTGAAAGGGAAATAAAAGTATATTTCTGATTAACTAGATCTGTATAAGCATACTACTTTTGCAACTTTCAAAGGTGATCAAGACTAGTGTAATGAGATGGCATTGCTGGGCACCTGCTAGCTGATAAGACGTTTTCACATGGGGAAAATTGGAAGGTTATACCGTTCCCAATGCAGGGTCATCCATGGCATTAGGGACAATTTCGCAGTTGCTTTTTAGACGACAATGTGGGAAATGTCAGACTCCAGACATAAAGTGTGGCGAATCAAGAAATAAGCATTTTCACAAAACTACCATATTTGCATTTCCATTTTATTTGCAAATTTGCTCTCTTCACCTAATAGCAGCCACCCCCAGATGCCCCCTGTTCCCAGCTTTCCCAGGGTCCTTTGCTATGCCAGGGAGAGGAAGGAAGGCTTGTTCTTAAAGGGATACACACACACTCCCCTCTTTCTCTTGCCCGGCTGCTCTCCTTCCTCCTGCAGCCTCTAATTAAGAATTAGCAGGTGGGAGAAGGCAGAGGCAGAGGGCATTTTGGCATTCTTTCTGTACAGGAGGGAGAAATGGAGCACATGTCTTGGAAAAGGAGGGCCTCAGGGAGGTTCAGCCCTTGCTGGAATCAGACAGGTTTATGGGCCAGCCCTGTCCTCTTTCTCTCTAGTGTGTGTGTGTGTGGTTGTGTGTGGTTTTATGGAAGTTTGCAAAGAATCAAAGAGAGAAGCTTACTTAGGGATATTCTCTGCCCCCCCTCCCCATAGCCGATATTCATTGAGTCAAACTATTAAACATTTGATTCAAGTTCAGCTGCAACTGATACATGGATTTGATACTTGGCCCAATAAAGGTTCCTTAACTAGTTTACAAGCTCACTTAACCAATTCGCTTAGGGGCTATACAGATTGCTCCTAAAGGGCAGTATGCAGCCGCTCCTTTCCTGGCCAGATTGGGGCTGCAGCAACCTCATGCCGCAGCCCCAAGCCAGCCTCTGGAGAGCGTAAAAAGGAGCTACAAAAAAGCAGCTCCTTTTCACACACTCCAAGGGGCGCCATAGCCGTAGTGGTGTGGCTTTATGATGCCCCTTCAGTGCTGCATCATGATGGTGCATGCCATGTGGACTGGCACACACCAAAATAGTGCCATGGGACTGAGTTAGGGCATCCAGCATGAGGATGCTGCACCCTGACTCCTCCCACAGGTTGGCACTTTCTGCCAGTCTGTATAGCCAATTTAGCCAACTTGTTTAGTTCTGCTTCAAAATAGGAAAATGTAAGTACTAACATTTTTATAGAAGGTGGAGGAAGATGATGTTAAAACATCAAGGCAGGTTGCATGAAACAAAAACTCTATCAAATAAATAAATATGGTATTTACCATCAGAGATAAAAACAACATGTGAACAATAAATAAAATAAATAAAATCCCATATTTTAAGATTATTGTAATTTTTATAGTTGTCCTTCTAAAAATATTTTAAGTTCTTACTCTGTCAACCAAATTAGTAAAGCTTTCCCTCTAAAGGTAGCGCGCGCGCACACACACACGCACACACACACTAACTATATAACTTGTATGAACTGACCAAATCCCAGTGTCAATCTGACCTAAATGAGGCATCCAGTAATGCTTCCCAGGTTTATAAGGGTATATAGCATTTGCAATTATCATTGACAAACTGGAAGAGGACATCAGCAGCTCAATGAACAACAGCACAGCTTCTTGCAGGCCCCCTGTCACTCTAAGACAGTTTCACGTCCACACTTCAGACATATAAATCCTCCAGAACAGTGCTTTTATTTTATATACTCTTTCTGATCCTGGTTCTGGAGGAGCTGATGAGCCAAAAGTCTACCACTCCCTGTGTTTTGTTCTATTGATGTGTGTCTTTATTCTTGTGTAGTAAACAGCTTTATTTTTGCCCTTGTTTCAGTTTCAGGTCAGGTTCAACAGAGATTCACAGACTGGCTGGCCACTGTGTGAACAGAATACTGAATTAGGCCTTCAGTCTGATAAAGTCGGTAGAGAGATCTTGTAGCACCTTTGAGACTAACTGAAAGAAAGAAGTTGGCAGCATGTGCTATCGTAGACTAAACTCTACTTCCTTAGATGCATATGGTCAACACAGCTAAATTTTTTAGTTCTTATACAACATTTCAGGTTCCATTGTAGTTCTGGGAAGGAACAACAACTTAGTGCAGAGAATCTGAAAGCCCATCTCTCTCCATGTGAACTTCCCTGAGTCTTTTCTTCAGAGGAGGCCTTTCACTTGATCCCACTACCCTCAAAGGCTTATCTGGTGTGGACCAGCCTTCTCAATCTCTGCTCCTAGGCTACAGACTCCTCCCACCCAAAGGCTCACTTGATCCCCTCTCTACTCTCTTTTCAGTAGCAGACAGACCTTCTTGTTGACACAGGCCATTATTATTATTATTATTATTATTATTATTATTATTATTATTATTAACCTTTATTTATAAAGCGCTGTAAATTTACACAGCGCTGTACATACAATATTTTTAATTGGACGGTTCCCTGCCCTCAGGCTTACAAACCAGTTAGCCTTCAGCCTAACTGGTTGAGGCAGAGATATGTGCAAGCATGTGCTTTTTTTTATGTGTTGTGTGTTTCAATATTTTAATTATCATATTAATTATTTTAAATTATTTAATTAATTCCCTCTGAGGTCACAACCAAACACCCAGCCATATCATCAATGCTTCATTTCTGACCTCAGAGAGAGCATCTTGTGCCAATGGTAGTGGTGCCAGGTAACACAGTGGGGACCTGTGTGTAGACAGCCACCTGATGTTACTACATTGTGTAGAGATAATGAGAAGAATCTGGGGCAGCTCCAGAATCAGCCTAGAGTATTCTGGCTGGTGTAAATGAGCCCTGAATCCAACATTCAAACCAGTACACATGCTAACTCTCCCATAGGATGACCTCAATAATATCAGCCAGTAGGACCATTTGGACACAACAACAAGACTTAACCTGGTCTCTGATCTGAGCAAATGCATCCAAGTGGACAAGTGTTAAGGAATCCTGCTACTTCCATCAAATAACACCACGCCTAGTAAATTATGAGAAACCCTATTTAAAAAAATAATGACTCTTGGAATAACGTCTGGATGGTAACAGCTACTTCCTGATTGAATCTGTATTGGAATGCTTTCATAGGAAAGTACTGCACTTTCTCAGATACTCCGAAAGGCAAAAATTCACATTCCCACAAGCAAAGTATTTGTTGTAGTTGTGTGCCTTCAAATTGTTCCTAATTTATGGCAACCCTAAGGTGAACCTATCACAGGGTTTTCTTGGTAAGATTTGTTAGGAATTGCCTCCTGAGGCTGAGAAAGTGGGCCATGCCCAAGGCCACCCAATGGGTTTTGAGTGGGGATTTACATCCTGGCCTCCAGAGTCATAATCCAATACATCATGCTGGCTCTCAAGCAAAGTGTAGCCATCAGGGAAGAGGTGCATACTGAAGAAGAAATAAATGTTCATTAAATATGCACACAGAAAATGATCATGGAGGATTAATTGGTACTGTCCTTGCCTTAATCTCAAAGATTTCCAAGCACAATTAAGATTTGTAAAAGAATTCTCTGATAGTGTGAATGTTTTCTGTTCTGTAGCAATTTTTAATAAGTCACCAGGCATGGAAAATGTCCATGTGAACAAATGTTTTATAGGATTTCTGAACACTTACTGCTGTCATTTAGATCAGATTAATTACCTTCACCAGATATTAAGGCAAGTGTTATTGTTCAACACCCTACTGCCCTCTGATCAACAGCTTGGAGCCGACTCATAAAATGCTTTTATTCCTGCCGTCATGAGAAGTTTACCTTTACCAAGTATTGCCATTTGCACTTAACCTTTGTCTTAGCTGGTGAAATATTCTGAGCAACAGTAGCCAAAATAAACAAATCAAGCACAGCAAATCTTTCCCATATCAGTTTAATCTCTCTTTATTATATCCACTGTATTTCCCTCTTCCTCTTGCCTTTCAAGATATCCAGCACACTATGCAATGGGCATACCCTCCAACATTTCAGAGTTGAAAACTGGAACAGATATAGCCAAGCAACATCAGAATGTGGTCAAGATAGCATAAATTATTAATAAGGAAAAGCACATAAGCTAAAAGAGGCTGCAGCAGTTTGCTGTTGCCTGAGTCTATGTGGAAGGGCAAGACTGCTCTCTCCCTGCTGAGTTAATTGAGTGCAATTAACTGAGTTAATTAACTGAGTTGAGAGCCAGTATGGGGGAGTGCAGGGGATCTCAAACTTTTTGATTTGCAGAGCCCTTGTTTCTATGGTGGAGCCCCTAAGAGGCCTATCCTATGTCTTACATGTTAATGGTGTTTAGGAGTATATATAAGAATATATTCTTATTTTTCCATTTCATTCAATTTTGTAAAATTTTCCTGGATTGGCTGCAAAGCACCTGGAAGTGCACACTGAGGCCTAAGGGCTCCTCAGAGCACAGGTTGGGAGCCCCTGATGTAGTGGTTTGAATGTTGGACTACAGCTCTGGAGAACAGGGTTGGAATCCCCACTTGGCTATGGAAACCCTCTGGTGACCTTGTGCAAATCAGTCTCTCGGCCTGAAAGGAAGGCAAAGCCAAACACCTTCTAAACAAATCTTATCAAGAAAACAACATGATAGGGCCACAATAAGTCAGAAACAACTTGAAGGCACACAACAACACAACAAACTACTTTTTCAGTTTGAACTCATTTTGCAGCAACTGAAGTAAGGTGAGGACAAAGGAGGGAAATGAGAGGATGAATGAGAAACCAGGATATTTGAAAACCGACTGAAAAAAATGGGACAAGACATGATTAACTGAGACTGTCTCTGCCAGATCAAGGCCATACTTGGAAGCTGTGAATGGATCTGTGAAATGCAAGAGCTAAGCACACAAGATGGAGTGAGCTTACTATTGGCTTATGTGAATGTAACAGGTTTTGTTTGTTTGTTTGTTTGTAAGCATCACATTGTGCTGTTACTCTCTAATTTCACCTTGTCAGATCTAGTGAGTATGGAGTGGTATAGCTGAGGTCTGTTTGGGGGAGGCTTGGGGGACAGATAGGTTCAAAAAGTAGCTCTCTTACTGATTTCTCGGTGGTACAACAAAAGTCCATTGCCACCTAGTGGTTTATATTATAAAATATTATAAAATATCAACACAGGCCAAAACTGGTATGTAACTAATTCTACAGAGAGCTTTTGGCTTGTGTTTCTTAAATAGCCACCCATTTGCAGGTGCTTGATGATAACCTTTTTAAAGTCAGTTGAAATTTCAAAATCAGGCATGGGATTGAAAAGGCAAAACTGGATGTAATCGCACGCAGTCAAGGCCAGGTGAGTGCAACCTGTCTGCAGCCTGGACTCCTTATCCAGTGGCTTTTCAAAAATGGCAAGTTCCACTTTTTGCAAAGCAGCTGGATAAGTGTGCTTGGGGTCTGGGTTGACATTGGGTTCCACTTGCCCGGCCACAGTTGCATGCGATTACACCCGGTTTTGATTTTTCAATCCCATGTCTATCCTGGGGGGATTTACAGGTGCAATAATCTCTTTAGATGTGACTAACATGAAAAAGAACATTGCTTTCGACTCCTCTGTTCTGGTAGCCATCCCATACACAAAATCCCACACTCACCCCCCACCCCCCAGATAATACTGGGGTTCTTTTTATGAAATAATAGCTAAGGATTTTACATGTCTTTTAAAGCACCACTAGTGAATCAGATGTTTGTGCTAGGTTCGATCCTTTGAGTGCTTGGACAATCAGAGGTGTTTATCACATGGAAGTTTTTACAGAGTGATTTGTAGGTGAAGGAAAGTAAAAAGAATCAATTGTGTATCCCCTTTTTCTATCACTTTTAGTTATAAAACTGCTATAGTGAAGGGGACATACTCAACAAGAGGTAGCCATACAATTTGAAATTGCTGTTGAAACAGTAAATGTTTAAAATAAAAGTATGTGTAGTCCATCAGGGACAGTTTCTGCATAATATTTTCATCTACAGCAGTGATATGGAGTTTGGGTGGCAATTGCTTCATTAAAATGCCCTGGACTTCCAAATCATCATTGGAATGCATTAAATGCAAAAGTGATAAGTATTTTATATTGCTGTGTGCCTTCTAACCTATATCAACCCTAAGGTGAATCTATCATGGGGTTTTCTTGACAGGATTTGTTCAGAGAAGGTTTGCCAGTGCCTTCCCCTAAGGCTGAGAGAGTGTGACTTGCACAAGGTCACCCAGTGGATTTTTTTAATCGCTGAACTGGGAATCGAACCCTGATCTCCAGAATCATAATCCAGCTCTTAAAAAACTATGCCATGGTGGCTCTGTATAGCTTATATCACAGAATGTAAAGCTTGCTGAACAGAAAACTGTACGTGTGTATCTGTCTTCATGTTGCCTTTCTATGTAAGGTGACCCTATGAATTTCATAGGGTTTTCTTAGGCAAAGAGTACTCAGAAGTGGTTTCTACAGTTCCTTCCTGTGAATATAATATACAGGAACTGGTATTTGTTGATGACTTCCAATGTAAGTAAGTACTAAGTACTGCCCTTCCAACACAAATATATTTACCTACCTACCTACCTACCTACCTTTCCCCTGGCATGGGACCCAAGGCAGCTCAAAACAAAGTACTTTTAAAATCTTCTTAACTAAATAACTTCTGAAATGCACTGAGATGGCCAAGGGAGATGACCTAGGGCCAGTATGAAGCATTATGAGTCCCAGTGTCAGTCACAGGCATCCCAGTTTTTTCACATGTGCATTTTTTCAAAGATCTTTCCAAAGAAAGCGCACTCTCACACAACATGCAACATTTAACAGATGAAAACCAGAACACATATGACCAAGCAGTATTATTGAGGGAAGTTATTGAGGGAGGACACATAAGTAGGAGATGCTGCAGCACTTTGCTTTTGTCTGAGCCCACCAGGAAAGACAAGATCTGCCCCCCTCGCATGCTCAAGCAATTGTGTGCAAAGTACTTTGGTACTTTGAATTCAGCTTGCAGCAACTGACATAAGCTGAGGAGAAAGGGGGAAAGGGGGAGAAGGAGAGAAACAGGGGCATTTTAAAATCATGTTCAAACGTGGGATGACAGAGGATTAGTTGATATCATCCATGGCAAATCAGGCAGTTGGAGGTTATCCTCTCATGGAGACAAAAGAATATGTCAGAATCTGATAGTAGGACAAAACAAAACAGAACAGAGTAGAGCCAGTTTTCACAACTCTGAACCTACATAAGACTCATGCCCATCTGTTATTCTTAGTTCCAACTAGAATAGAACCATTAAAAGAGTGGCACTTTGTCAAATCAACACTTTTATAAATTCTGTTGATTCAGTAGGTCTTCTCTAGTGGAAACTAGCAAGATAACTGAGGCCAATGTGTACTGGGGATTATTTGTTTTGCCAATGTAGGGCCATTTATCGCTTAGCATCCTCTATTTATTTTACATGCAGTACATGCATGTCCAAAAGATGATTGGAAAATGAATTTGACTGAACTTGTTCCGCACAGTAATATAATGTAATTGCCCATTTAGTTGCTTACTTGCTAATTAGCTTACTTGCTGTTCACCGCTATGATCTTTGGAATAGTGGTATATAAATAAAACAAATTATTATTATTGTTGTTGTTGTTGTTGTTGTTGTTTCTGTACAACACCCAAAGAAATGTCAATTCCATTCCCCGATCATCTCTCCAGCCATGTGGTTGGCTGATGAAAAACATAAAACATGATGTCCACTGTGGGTTTTGGAGAAGAGAGCATGGGAAATAGCGGAAGAAAAAAGCTAAATCAGAATAATTTTCCAGATCTTTCTTTAACATAAAAAATGTTCTGTTATTGTCCTCTTCTCCTCCTCCTTCTATTTATTATATAAATAAATAATTGGGACCTAAGGCAGCTTACACTTTAAAATCATACAGCTAAAAAAACATACAAAAGGGAACATTAAGATGGGACTAAACTGCTGACATATTAAAATGATTTGAACACTACACTTAAAATACAATTAAAATATAAAAGGCGATAGAAACACTTCATTCTAATTATTTTATTTTTTCTTATACGTTTAAAACATTTTGCACTCGTAGCTCATTTAACAAAAAACTTTCCTTTTTAAAAGCTTTCTGGAATAAAAGGCCTTTACTTGGGATGGAAGGGCACAGAGAGGTTCCAGGGGCAACGCAATGAGAAGACCCTCTCTCATGTCCCCACCAACCATGCTTTTGATGGTGGTGGTGGGACTGAGAAATGGCTCCTGGTGATCTTAGTCCTGGGCTTTCCTTAGCAAGCAAAAATGGCTTTATCAGCTGCCGGGTCCCTTTCAGGGAGAAAGGCAGGATGGATGGACGGAGCGACAGACAGAATAAAATGGCAACCCGTGAATGAGACAACTCCAAGACCCCCTGTCCTTATGTGCTCTGCTTAATCTTGTGATTCATGTCTGTGACCTCCCTAGTTAAGTCTGTTTTACGGTCTTCCTGTGTTTCGCTATCCTCCACCTTTTCCAGCTTTATTGTCTTTGTATGAAGTGTGCTTCTCATGATATGGCCAAAGTAAGACAGCCTCAATTTTGATCGTCTTGGCTTCTAAGGGTATTTCAGGTTTGATCTGTTCAGGATCCATTCGCTTGTCGTTTGGGCTATCCACAGTATCCGTTTCTGGACCCCACCCCCGCATGTAAGGCAAATCTCGCATGTACTCAAGCCCCCTTTTTGAATGGGGCATGCTCCCGTGGCACACGCCCCATTAATCTTATTAGTGATCCCATCCACGTGACCTCAAGTTCGATATGGTGAGCCCCACACGTGTCACGGGTGTGCCGTATCTTCAACACTCTTTTCCAGCACTGCACTTCACAGATTGATCTTCATTATATCCACTTTTTCACTGTCCCTTCTACATCTGTACAAGTGATGGGGAATACCATGATTTGAATGATTTTAACTTAAGTGCTCAATGTATTCCTTTGCTCTTTAGAATCATAGAGTTGGAAGACCGCAAGGGCTCATCCAGCCCAACCCCTGTCATGCAGGAACTCTCAGTCACAAGCATACCTTCCAGATAGCCCTCCAGCCTCTGTTTAAAGATTCCAAGGAAGAGACTCCACTACATTTCGGGGAGTGTGTTCCACTGTCAAACAGCTCTTACTCTCAGGAAGTTCCTCCTAATGTTGAGGTGAATCGCTTTTCCTGTAACTTGCGTCATTGTTCCAGGTCCTATTCTTAGAGCAGCAGAAAACAAGCTTGCTACATCCTAACATGGACATTCTTTCAAATATTTAAACAAGGCTATCATATCACCTCTTAACCATCTCTTCTCAAGGCTAAACATACCCAGTTCCCTAAACCTCTCCTCAGAAGCCATTTAAGTCCTTCTCCTTAGATACGCTCCAGTTTCTAAACATCCTTTTTGATTGTGGTGCCCAGAAGTCAACACGTTTCTAGGTGAGGCCTGATCAAGGCAGATAGAGTGGCACTATTACAGTTGGGCCTCTCCTTATGCGAGGGATCCGTTCCGGAACCCAACGCATAAGGCGAATCCCGCCTATGCTCAAGCCTCATTGGAAACAATGGGCTCGTGCACAGCGGTGCAGTGGCATGGTGGCGCATAGGGCACCACGGGCGTTGCGCCCATTCAATTGAATGGGACGCCCCATCCCTTCCACCCTGCACGCTCCCCACGCTTGAGCGCGTCACGTCAAGACCGCGTATGGGGCAGGCACGCTGTACTTCCCTTGATCTAGACTCATACTTCTGTTGATGCCAGCCTAGAATTGCATTGGTCTTTTTATCTGCCAGCATCACCAATGTTGACTCATGTTTAACTTGTGGTCTGCTAAAGCTACTAGATCCCTTTCACACATAGTCTCATTCAGCCAGGTGCCCCCATCTATATTATGTTTGTATGTATGTATGTATGTATGTCCAAGTGCAGTACTTTACATTCTCTGTGTTGAAATTCATTTTGTTATCTTATTAGCTTTTGGCTCTACTTTCTAATCTGTAAGGTCATTTTTGTACTTTGATGCGTCCTGGGGTATTAGCTGTTCCTCCTAATTTGGTGTCATCTGAAAGTTGATGAGCATGCTTCCTATTTTTTCATTAAGCATTGCTAAAGATGTTCAATAGCACTGGGACCCCCCTGTCACTTCTCTCCGCGGATGAGAGGAGCCATTGCTGAGCACCCTTTGGTTTGGCTGGTCAACCAATTCAAATCCACTAACATTTGTATTGTCTAAATCAATTTTACAAGCTTGTTTGTAAGAATGTCATGGGAACCTTGTCAAAGCCTACTGAAATGCATCCTTTCATCTATCAAACTGGTATTTATCAACAAAAAAGAGATAAGATTAGTCTGGCATGACTTGTTTTTGAGACCCATGTTGATTTTTTGTGATTATGGTATTCCCTTTAAATGTTTTTAGATGAACATCCCTGTTGCTTCCTTCCCCTTTATTTTTATCAGTGCTCTCCACCTGATTTCCAGGATTCTGGATCTCTCTCAAATGTAAACATCCCTGAATATAATGCTATTCCTCCTCTTCCTATTGCTACATTCCAATATGAGACTCATCCCACTAGGTTTCAACCTAGTATATCATATTTGCTTTGTTGTTCTAGGACAGGGGTAGGCAACTCGGCCGCGGCCGAATGCGGCCCGGCAAGGCCTTGGGACCGGCCCCAGCCAGTCTTGCCGCCGATTGCCGCCGGAGCCCTTGGTCTCTCGCGTGAGGGGTGTGGGGCCTTTGGCCTATCCGGAGGGGCGGGCAAGGGGGGCAAGCGGTGGGACGGGGGGAAATTGTCTATAAAGCCTCCGAAAACATGCATTTATATAAAACATTTTTTTAAAAAATCAGCAAATTTTTTCACGTGTTCTCCACTTTTTTTAAAAAAGTGTCCTCCATTTGAAAATTTGTCCATATTTGTCCCGTTTATTTATTTATTTAATTTTTTAAAAAATATTTCATTGTTTATTTTTTGGCTTCGGCCCCCCAGTTATCTGAGGGACAGCAACCCGGCCCCCACTCAAAAAGGTTGCCTACCCCTGTTCTAGGAGTTCAAGTAATCTTGTTTATTCTCATGGCTCTCTGCATTAGTGTAGAGACATCTAATACCATGGGTCCTCCCTCCTCTCTGCTTGGTTAAAGTTGGTTTTTCCCGCCCACTGTTAGGTCCTTGCACTATTTGCCTTGTTACTTGATTGTCCAGCCGTTTCAACTTCCTTCCTTATTCTCCCTCCTGGAAATCTTTCACATCCCAAACCAATCCTAGGATATGTTTCACCCTATAATATGCTCCAACAACACTCAATTTGGACTCGTTGACTTCATACTGACACTCTGTCCCACAACTCACCTGACTCCTCAGCATAAGCTGCCACACATGGTCCCAGGATGGCTGCTGAGTCATTTTCAGTTTCACTGCATTCCCTGATTGGAGCTACATGTCTGCAATTGGTTCAGTATCTGCTACCATTTGTAGATGTTAGTCTTGAATGTACACCTAAGTGGATGTCTGTGTGTGAATCGTGATTCTTTAAGCACAAATAAATTACATTAGAAATCCACTCAGGAGCCCGTTTTTTGGAACTGAAACTAAAGTTGCTTGATCCGCAGTTTTAGTTGCCTGAGCCCTTCAGCTGCTGTCATCTGAGCTAATAAAATCTCCTATTTGGATATTGATGTGTGGGTGCCCTCTTCGGACCCTTGCATTTGGGTAACACAACTTACCCCTGACTCTTTATTCCATACTTCATATACACTCTCCACCAAATCTCTATTTCTATCTGGTCTCTAACTGCCACGTCTAACTGCCTCTCTTTCTACGTCATCTTATTCAACCAAGGAATTAGCGCACAGCTCAAAAAAGTGACTTACCACTGTGAAATTCAATTCTATTTGCAGGATGTATCCTGATTATTGCATGCATTTTGCCATTGATGCTGCCAGCCGGGTGCAGCCCAGGTAACTTTTGGCTATGAATCCGAGCTCAGCCAGCCATTTGCTAAGCCGGGAGCTTACCAGTTTTGAAAAGAAGTCATCTGAGCTCAGATTCTAGCCAGAAGTGACTTGGGCTGCACTCGGCCAGCGGCAAAATGCATGCATGATTATGGGTACATCCTGAGTTAGAACTGAATTTGGCGTGATAAGTCGCTTTTTTAGCTGTGCACTAATATCCCTAGTTTCACATTACCTATTCTTTTCTCCTTGCCCATCTTGCAGCATTATGAAGCTGTGATTGTCTGGCTATATGAAGGTTAAGCAGTGTCTTCTTCCCATTGGGTGTATAAAAGCCTTTATACTCTGTTATTCTATGTGGTTGTTCAATAGTAGGTGAAATGATCAGAGATATCATAGCCCACCCACACCCTATTCCAGACAAACCTTTGCACTAAATAATTTCCTACTAAAGCCCAGTGAGCAGTGACTTAAATTAAACCTCAGATCACCCACATACCCATGTTTTATAGCCCAGCCTTGCCTCTTGTAAGCACAGCATACAAGTCTAAACAGTTGTTATTTTTTGGAATTACCAGGGAAATAAACAACACATACGAACTGGTGTTTGTGCTATATCCTCTCAATTAAAGACATGTTAGGTGCCATGATATTTCTGGCCCTTTCTAACAGGGTTACATGAAGACCTCATCTCTAATAGAATAAATAGATTCACCAAATTTTTCAGAGGAAATATCAGGATGATTTGTCATTCTGCTGCTTTCAAAGAAGTAGATTCAAATCTTTCTGTGGCTGAAAACTATTGGGGAGGGCGCTGCTGAGTGGCCCTGTTCTAGTAACATTCAGATAACAAAGAGATTCTAAGAAGACCACTACACTTTTTTTTATTACTACTTCTTTACATTTTATATGCAGTAATGTAGGGTTCCCAATTTTTAAAAGGAAAAAGAGGGCACATTTACTGTACTGAGTTACTACTCAAATCAGTGATTGCTGTGATATTCCATTCAAATACCCCTACTACATATAAGCTGTGCTAATTGCTAATGAAAAATATTCCTAACCCTCCTTGTATTTAATAACAACCCCTTTGCCTTCTGTTCCCCTTATCCATCTTTTTCACAATAGCCGCCTGGCTGTTTCCACTACCCCTTTCATGGTTGGAGGATTCCTCAGTCAGCTTGATTGGCATACCTTGCTTGGCACGTTTTACAGAGGAGGTAGTCCAGTGTGTCAAACATGAAATCATTTCTATAAAATTGACTTTTTGGTAGTTCTGTTACTTTCAACTTCACAAAGACTACCTTTCTATTTATTCATATAGAGGGGCTCAGGGTTGCAACTTTAGCCCAGCCCTGTCTTGATCTGTTGCTCCAACCTTCAGCTCTATCCTTGACATGTTAGCATGGGTGTTTACTGAGGGAAACCTTCATACACATAGGCCTGAAATCTCCAGTGACTACAAAGGTGTTATTAGGAGGTACAGGGGATCCCTCACATAGGGTGACTAGGGTGACATTATCAGGGGGTGACACCAAAATGGCAGCCTCTAAAGATCAGCTTACATGTCTAATTGTCTAGTTGCGGAAAAGATTTGATGGATGTTATTGGAGTATTTCATGTAATACATACTGTATTTTCTGGCGTATAAGACTACTTTTTAACCCGGAAATCTTCTAAAAAGTCAGGGATCGTCTATACGCCGGGTGTGTCTTATAGGGTGGGTGCTGGACTGGAGAATCTGCAGTTGCCGCATATGGTGGGGGGACTCAAAATGGCCACGGCCACATCCCCTCTGAATGTGGTGACCATATGAAAGCAGGAAAGTAGGTGCTATAAGTACAGTAGAATAAATCTTGGAGACAGGGAGGGCTGGGCAGGCAGGAGAGCTGACCAATTCAAGCAGGCTTTGCATACAACAAGTTCTCTACTAAGTACCTGCATGTCTAAGCATTTGAATTAAAAGTACCATATTGAAAACAAATCTGATTTTTAAAATTTTTATTTGGTGTGGGGTGTTGGAAGAGGGGTAGTCTTATACAGCAAGTATATCCCAAACTCTATATTTTAACTGGAAAGTTGGGGTCGTCTTATATGCCCAGTCGCTTATATGCCAGAGAAATACGGTACTTTAGCTTTAACTCATCTACACTGGTGTGTCCAATTGTTCTGCTATGGATTTTTACCATAGCTCTATGGCCAAGGATTTAATTGAAAGCTTTTCAGTTTTCCACATTTTCCTATTAATCGTTGACTTCTATCGCAATTACACTATAATCAATTAGATACCCTTTGTTCTTTAAAAATGATAAACTGGTGTGGCATGGTGTGTGTGTGTGTAATGCTTGCCATTTCTAAAATACCAATTCTATAAAACTGTATTTAGTCATCCTATGACCACCCTATGTATGTATACTTATTCAAATTTCTTTGTGCTGCTTGCATGGTTTATCACTGCTTGGCTCACCAGCATCAAATACCATAGGTGTAAGGATTTTAAAGACTTTCCCTCAATTTATAGATACAATTTCTTCTTGATTCAGGCATCTTTATTGTTTCCCTTATTTTGTTCTGTTATTATCCCACCGTATCATCTTCTTTGTGAGCCTTGAAAATAAATTTGGCCATATCACAGAGCTCCCTGGGCAACATAGAGAAATGAGGAAAGAAAAGTCATTGCATCTGCTTAATTTCATCTTGCAGAATGTAAAACAGTGGCAGCATTCCTGCAGCCAAATCCCTAACTCCTATTTACTTTTTCCTCGTCTGCTATGCTGTATTGTGGCAGTTTGCTGACTCAGTCAGCTGCCAGAATCATTGCTGGCACCACATTGCACTAAACAACAAATAAAACAAAAACGCAGTAGGTGACTGGCTTGGTTGCTGACAGGCGACACACTGAACACACAAAGGGGCACTTACTGTCTGCAACTTGTCTCTCACTGGCTGGTGGCAAATGTCTTTTGTTTCTCTTCCTCACCTATTTCAAAGAAGCTGAACAAAGGGTGGAAAGGGAGAGGAGGAGAAGCCTCTGTTCAGACAGCATAAACTACAACACTGTAGAATGAACACGCCGTACACACCCAAATATTTATGCTGCTTGTTCATCACATTTGAGTTGCTTAATATCTGAGCAGCTCAGGATGATATTTATTGTTTTAAGGACCTTCAGGTCAACTCCAACTTATGGTGACCTTATCTGAGAGCAAATACAGGTATTCCAAAATTCAAAAAATCCAAAATCCCAAACATGTCTGTCTGGTCCTGCATTATCATATTCTCCAAATTCCATGATTTGTTAGGGGACAATCATGATTAATTCTCTTTCATCCCACTTTTCCGCTGCTTTTTAAAATTCCTTATCTCTATTCCTTCTCCCACTTTTCTCTTATTGTTGGCTTACTTCAATTGCTGCAAAGTGGGTTCAAAATACAATGTTGTTTGCACTCAGTTAACTTAGCTGGTGTGTGAGGACAGGAAGAGACAGACTCTTGCCTTTCCTAGTAGACTGGACAAAACAACCAGCTGCAACATCTCCTAGTTTGTGAGTTCTTCCTCATTTATAATTTTTACATTCTTACTGCACTTTGATGTTGTTGGCCACACACATCTGGTTTCTCATTGAGAATAGTTAGAGGTCATGATGTACTGAATTTCCATATTGCCAATGCAGAAGCTTGGTGCATAAAAAGGAGACAGCACGCACAAGTCCAGAAGCCAGTTTGGCTGATTTCTGATGGCAGGGGCCCTTTGCTGCAGAAGCTCCAACTGACTATTAAAACCAATGAGGTATGATGCAGCTGACTGAAGAACTGACCAGTTCTCTGTTGTTCTCTTGTTGACCAGGAAGAATGGCATTTGTGGAGTCGATGTATGACTGACAATTTAATCAGTAATGAGAAACCCGTTTTATTTTATCAGCCCTCTCTGGAGCAGCTTTTGTCCAGAACATATTTGTCCTGTGGGTGAGCAACCATGCAATGACAGCACAGCCAGAATGAGCCAGGGCAGATAGCTTGGTAGCCAACTGAGTCCATTCTCCCACCACTACTAGCTATTTATCAGATGATAACTTAGACTGGAGGTGTGGACGCTCTTGAGGCTCCTCTTAAACTACCGTGATATTATGCAGACACAACCATCAAAATACAAATAAATCCTAAAATACATCTTTATTTAATGCAGAGCAATTAACTTTGATGGCAGAGCAAATTTTTAAAAAATGATCATGCTTGAGTGAATAATAAGTGGTCTGTTTTCAGCTGTTAAGGGGATCTTGGGAAAAGGAGGGAAAGACTGTGATTCCAGAATCAGTAGCTCTTGTCACTGATTGTCCATGGACACAACCCGACCCTTACAAGTGAGTTGTCATAGTCAGTGAAAGTCCTCTATGGTGACAATGCTCCATTATGAGAAAAGGATTCTAAAGGGTGAAGCAGACGGCTGACAAAGAGTGGCCTGTGGCCACTCCAGCTGCTGTGATTGTTCTGGGACCGCAGCGACTGCATGGGCTGCTTCCAATCCAGTCACTGCCAGGAGCTGGATCCTTTTTGATCTGGTCCAAAAGATTGGATCATGACATTGGAGCAGTTTCCAGGTGCTTTGGAAGCCTGCTTTGTTTGAATGCCATGCCCCCAAATCAGCCAAAAGCTGCTTTATCTGGCCTGTGTGTTTCAGGCCTATGCCTCTCTTTTTCTATATTAAGCAAGTCTTTTTCCTCATTTCAGTATCTTCAGGGATGCTTGCCCCAGTTGCTCACTGACTGATGTCACATGGCTGGCTGGCGGCCATCCCCTGGCCTGCCTGCCTGCCTCCTGCCTTTAATATTCCACCATGCTTTTATTTACAGTACAGATAGACTCAGTCACATGCCTCTTGACAGAGAAGACAACAAACAGGGCCAGCCTTTTTCCTTAAAAGGAACTTGGTAACCCAGGAATAGCTACAAGAAGGCCTTCTGTTTTGTCCACCAATAGACCTGCCTATGGGATGGTGAGACATGAGAATGCCTTCCTTGAAGATCTGATAAGAAAGCATTCCTTTAGCCATCTTGTTTCCTCTAATATTCAAGCAAATGGTAAAACTACCACCATGGACTCTCCATTAAAGTGAAGAGAAAAAGCGTGCCTAGATACATGTGCTCTGTGTATTTGTGTGCACACTCACTGCAGATTAAACTAAGTTTGTAGCAACTTGTAATAGTGAACTCAAAGTGGCTGATTGCCAGAATGAAATGGACCCAAAACAAGGCCATTGGGAGACATCAGCCTACTTGGGTAAGTCCTGAGAATGTGGAAATGCAAACCCTTTCCCCTCCCCAGAAGGAAGCAAGGAAATGAAATATTATGTTATTATTTGATTATCATCATGATCACAGCCAAGCATTCCATCATTATCAACACCTGCAAGACGTGTGTTTTGGTCCAGTCATGGGTCAGACGTGAGAGTTCCCAAGTGAAAGTAATTTGTGCTGAGTTATTTGTGGAAAGTTACTCCTAAACAAGCTCTAAGGTTCAAAGCTTAACGCTTTCTGATTAGTTAATAAGGACCTACACAGATGCAGATAGGGTTCATCACCTTGCATGACACCACTGCAGTTTTGGACTAAAAACCATTGCAGTTTCCCCATATCACTTCAATGGAAGCTGCCATCCTACTCAACATTATGTTTCCCTATTGTAGTATAGTCACTGTTTCATTACATTGTACTGTTTCTGGTTGGCTCAGGTTGTTTTAGAGCAATATGCTGTTTAGCCCTTGACTTTTATAACCTTAGAATGCCTGGTGTAGCTCTGATTTCCCCTGTCTCAGGTTGAGTGGGTGTGTAAGAAGTGCCGGTTTTAAAAAAGACTACTTATTGTGACCTTAAATCTATTTAAACTGAGCCTGGGGTAAGCAACAGATCGGGGGATCGAGGGAGCAATTTGATGCAGGTCAGCTGAGGCCACGTGCCAACCTGAAACCACCCCACAACTTCCCTGGGGTAAAACACATGGACTCTGAGGGCAATCCAATATCATGGGTTGCTCTTGTCCAGCTGTTTACTGGGCGGCAAACTCAGGATAGCCCCCTAAATATGTAGATTAAAATAAACCACACAGAGATATTGACAGCCCCAAGGGGAGGCTATTTCCCGCCTCAAGTCCCCCACCACAATGTGGAGGTGGCTGCAAAGCCCAACCTTCACCAGAAGGGTACCAGAGGTGTACCTGTCAATGACTACCTATTTTAGACACCACATGAGACAACGGACAATGTTCCTCTGATAGAGTGCAGGATAGCCCCTCCCCCCAAAAAAAAACACCCACATGTAAAAGGGAAGAAAATTTCTACCTGGCCCAAAGTGACCAACAAGCGCACAGATGGCAGAGGGTGGGTCAAAAAGATCAAGAGGCTGTGAAGTCAGAGTCGGCATCAGAGTGGTCAGCGGGACAGAGTGAGTAGAGGACGGTAAAGACGCAATGGCGAGTGGCTTGTGAAGCGGTGGACAGATACTGTACTAAACACTTTGGCTAGGACCTTTCACACAGCTACAGCCTGCACCCAACACCATGCCAATCAAATTGGCCTGTGATCCTGTGTGAGCTTGTGGAGGCCATCCGACGTGGACGGAATTGTGGTGGAGTCTCTCTCCTTGGAAGTAGTCTAAAACAGCGGCTGGATTAGCCCATTGTGTGGGCATGCTTTGATTCTGTGTTCTGCTATGCTGGAGTGAGTGAGAGTTTGGACTGGATGGCCCTTGTGGTACTCCTCTCTTCTATGATCTATGAAACTTCCTTTCCTACAGCACCACAGATTCAGGCACACAATCTATCTTGCGGTTCAGTGATTGAACCTCGTTGAGAACCCTAGTGAAAGGAAGATGGGCCAGAAGACAGACGACTCAAGTTGATCGATGGATCTATGGATGGAAACTGAGAACCTTGGTTCATTTCAACCAAACTCAAACTGGTTCATTCCTTTTGTGACTTCAGTGATGACTAAGCCTGCTCATTGGTTTCCAAGGACCATTAGAATGGGGGGTATTCCAATTAAAACAGAAAAATGGAAAACCATAGGATAAGGGAAAACGAACTATATAAACTGCCTGAACTCCTTGACAGTTTATAGTACTCTGGAAAGCGGACTTGGTGGCAATCTAAAACAAGAACTTTTGTTTGCGGGGAGTGAGGATACACTGCCAACATTTTGCTGCAAACCCAACTGGTTTTTTATTTATTTATTTATTTACGGTATTTATGCCCCGCCCTTCATCCCTAAAGGCTTTCAGAGTGGCTTACAATTATTATTATTAATTGATAAGTATCCACCTCTTCCCAGCAACTCTGTATGTATGATGCTCTTGGAATTCTTGTTGGTTTGTTTTTAAGGCATATTTTGGATAGGAAAAACCAAGGCTGGATGGCCATCTGTTGGGGGTTGCTTAGACTGGGTTTTCTTGCATGGCAGGTGGGGTTGGACTGGATGGCCCTCCTTGTGGTGTCTTCCAACTCTATGATTCTATGATTCTTTAAAACCATCTAAGGAACAAAACCCAGTCCACAGATCATGGAAACTTTGTTTCTTCTAATATAACGAAGAGGAGGAAAGATGCTAAAATTGTCCAGATTGGAGAGAGAGCAGTATATACCAGATATGCAAAAACAGATAAGCGTTTTAATTGCATTCAAAAAACATTTAGTTGACCAAAGGAAGTATCTGCAATATTGTTATACTGGTGTGTGGTTTTGATGTATTGGCAAAAAAAAGAGAACAGAGATAAAAAGGGGGGGGGAATTAGGGTTATACATATTTACTAAGAAAATTCTTAAGTTTGTCCTGCTTATGGAAGAAGCATGTACTTTCATTTTGTTGTTATCAGACTTGAGAAACAATAATTTAGACACCTGTGATTCTGAGTTATATATGCAAAACAAAGAGTTTTGAAAGAGAAAGAGTAACAGCAACGAATGAGATGGCCGCCTTGCATCATGCTTTCAATATGTTATACCATAAAATCATATTTGTATGACTTAGGACCGGTCTTCCTCTCAACCACTTTTCATTAGAATCTTTGCATTTCTTTGTTGTGGCTAGGCTCTTTGCTGGCTGGGACAAAATGTTTCCAGTTAATGGAAATTCCGCCAATATGTATTAGATGATCCTCCTAACTTTCCTGTGAAGGGAAGAAGAATCTTACAGTCAGACCAGGGACTTGCCTGAGGATATAGTCAAGAAAGTCTTTTTAATACTTTCCTTGTTTTCTAATGGAACCCAAGCCTTTGTACCTTAGAAAAGACATTTAAAAACCAGGGAAGGAAGAAAACCAAGGCCTTTTAAAAATAATAGCTGTCTGTCCACCCGGATACCCAGTCCTGCGTTTTGGAACACCCGTGAAGACAACATGGACACATACATTTTAACCATGAACCAAGAACAACACAATTCAGTTTACAAGCTACTGAAAACATTGTGCAGAGGAATGAAAGCTCTGTGAAATGGAATACAAACAGTAGAAACACAGAGGCATGTTACACATTCATTCTTAGGGGTTTTACAAACCACCAGTAGTTCAGAAGACCTTAACAAAACTCTCTCCTCCTGTACACTGTTAATGTACAAAAAGTTATCAAAATCAAACTCATCATTTGCTCTTAGGCTAGGACTTAATTTGCAAGGGGAGTGCCAAGCTGAAAATTTAAACTTGCCATCTTTCATTGAAATCTGTCTACTTAATTTGATCAAAATATAGGCTGTTTATTAGTGGCAAAGGTCAGCGAGCAACAAATGGATAGGACCTGACTTCCAGATACGTTTACAGCAGAGATTGTCAAACACTTGGAGGGTCCAGAGGACCGTTTTTACTTTCACAATAAACTGCACTATCCACCCCAAACAAACTGTTTAAGCTTGCTTTTGGTTCTGCTTGCTTGGAGAGGTAACATGGGTGTGTGGGGAGAGTATATGTCTCTGCCTGTGTATTGTATTCTAAAGGGAAATCCTATTCCTTCAACTTCCAGGAAGCAGGCAGTTCTTTGTCCCTTTTTTTTTCAGTGGAACAGTCCAGGAGACAAACAATGAGTTGGTTTGCGGTGGGGAGAGTGCTTGTGATCCTGGGGAGAGAGAGAGAGACGAGGAGAGAGAGGAGAGAGAGGGAATGTTCCCACTAGGGGGAAACCCCGCGTTCTAAATCGAATCCAAGGAGTGGTGTTCATTAGGATCCGATTTAAACCTAGAACGGTTCTAGAGCAACCCGCAATTGTCCCCACTACAAATCGAATCGTAGAGCGGGATAAAAATTTGAATCGAGTTTTCGTCTTTTTAACGCGCGTTAAAAAAACACTGGGTCCGACCCTATGTTTTTCCATTGATTCGAGTTAGGAACCGGAGTATTTAAATAGGAACGACAGCCTTTGAATCGGGTGGATGGATGGGAGGAGCGGGACTGCGTGTTGAGGGCTGTCCTTGGGGGAGTTGCCCTTTCTGTCCCCATCCTTCATGACCCACCGCCATTTTTGCTTCCCTCACCCCTTTGTCTGCTGTGGTCTTTCAATAAGAGATAAGGATTATTTTTAATTTTTTATTTTAATGGTTTACAGGCGTTAATCTCTTCAGCGTTTAAACGCTGAAGTCCCGGCTGCTCAAGTGCCTGCATCTGCCAAAGGATAACAAGGCTCTCCCGGTGGATTGCAACCTCCCCTCTGTGTGGGGAGCGCCATTTCTAACGGAGGAGAGGCACGGAAGGGAAGGCTCCTCTCAGAGGCATTCCCTGCCCGCTTGGGCTCTGATCTCGCCCAGGCAGGAAGGGAAGGCTCCTCGCAAGGAGGCATCTGATCTCGCCCAGACAGGGAAGGGCTCTGATCAATGGGGGGGGGGGATAGAGGCCTTTCTCCCTCTCTTTCTCAAACGGAATCTGCCTCTCCTCCAACCCTGGAAAGAGAACTCTGTGGGCTCTGTGAAGGGATTCTCCCTGGCTGTCTTGGGGAGCATGAAGAGGGGTGCTTGTCATGCAAAAACCTTATCCCATAGTTCCTCTGGAAAGAGCTTGGGGTTTCCTACAAATTCGCTTTGCCAGAAGCCTCCCCCATTGATCTCTGGGTCTCTGAAGGATTTCCCTGGCTGTCTTGGGAGACATGAAGAGGGGATGCTGTCATGCAAAACCTATCCCCCTAGTTCCTCTGGAAAGAGCTTGGGTTTCCTACTAAATTCGGAGGGAAAATGTATATAAGGGCTGACAGCGCTTATGACGTTGATCGTTTTAAGCGCCTTGATTGGTTCATTTAAAAAAAAAACCGCCAAAAATACATCATTTCACAAACGGTCAATGAAATGGAAACGCTGACGACGTTAAATCGCTTCCAAACTATTCCGGAATTAACGTTACGTCATTCTGACGTACTATTGAATTGACAGCTCCAAATAAGGTATGGAAGAGAAGAATCGCTTTATTTAAAACACCGATTTCATGCCAAGTAGGAAACGCTTGCAGGTAAAAACTTCGATTTAAATAAACCAGATGTGGAACGAAGAATAACGCGTTTCGGAACGCGAGATAACAACCCAGGGTTATTTTGAATCGGTTTTATAAAAACGTTGTATATCGTTTCAAATATTAAGTGGGAACACCCTCAGAGAGAGATGTGGCCATGTTCTAAAAGAGTTTATTCCTGATGTTTTGCCAGCATCTGTGGCTGGCATCTTCATCTCTGGCAAAACACCAGGAATAAACTCTTTTAGAACATGGCCACATAGCCCGAAAACCCACAAAAACTATAGAGAGAGAGATCTTGATATCTGCCTTGGGAGCAGGTTTTGGATAATGCACGAGGCACTAGTGATTAGTATCTTGTATACCATCTAATTGATAAATGTCCATGTCTGAGACACAAACACATGTGTTACCAACAGGATCTTAGCTCTTTGATCTTACCTTTTTGGCATTAGAGGCTTCCGGATATTTAGTCTTTGTGTAATTTGCAGGTGTATTAATGCAAATGAGAGGTCTCCCACATGTTGCTGAACCACATCTCCTAGCATTCTTTGCTATTGGCTGTGCTGGTCAAGGCTGCTAGAAGTTGCTGTCCAACAATATCTTCATGACTCTCACTTCTGTTTTAGGGTCTTTTAAGGCCAGTTATTGCAAACTGAAAATAAAAATATTTTCCAAATATGTATTTTTTGCAAGTCCAGACCGATTTGGCTTTTAACTAGTTTGTGTTTAGGGTTCTTTTTTTTTTTTAACTGATCTAGACTTTGATAGAGTTTTAAGAATTTCCCCACTTTTTAATTCAGGTATTTCTTAGTGGTGGGCAGCCTAATCAAAAGCAATAGGGTAATGTGTATAAATATATTCACAAACCTCAGGATTCCACAGGATGCTGTCATTACAATTAAAATAGAATCATTGTTTCCTAACTGTGTAGTGTGAAAGGACCCCAGATCTCCATATTAGTGTGTGGAGGGCAAATTAGGTCAATCCATGTAAAAATGTGGATTAAATTAATTTTTCTAGCATTCTTAACTCACAGTGTCAAGAGGGGCTTTTTCATGTTTGTTTTAATGAATAATATTTTGGTCTCTATATAATTATATCACTGTTCTCGTGTCAACACTAATGATACTTTGCTGTGCAATATGTTTTTTCCCCTTGCTTCACCTCATTCACTGTAACTGATTAAAGCCTAAGGAACAAAACAGCAGTGTAATATGGCCAAAAACTTATAGTAGACCTTTCAGAAGTGCATCATTGGGCTTAGGCAGCAATTCTATACACACTTAGCTGGGAATAAGTCCAACTGAGCCCCATGGGGTTTAACGTCTGACTAGGCATGTATAGTATTGCACTGTTAAGCATCAATGTATTCATATGCTTCAAGGTTATCTGTCATCCATCTGATTAAAGAAGCAGCAGCAGCAGCTCTGTAGCTAACTGAACCTTTATCCTAGGCTCCTACTGCTGAAATACAGTTCGAACAGTTGCAAACTTGAAAAGGAGAAAACAAAATCTTGATGGTCTCTTTCAAAGTCTTGCAAAGCAAGAAAATGGAAGGATTTCAAATTTTCTCAAAGCACTTCTCAAAGAGTGATTTAAAGCAGGGACGTAGCCATGGGGGGGGTTCTTGGGGTCCAGACCCCCCCTTCCATTAGAAAAATGAATGGTGCATGCTGCTGCGCCGCCACGCCCAAGCCCCATTATGATGGTGGCACTTAGTCTGGACCCCCCCTTCCTAAAATCCTGGCTACGTCCCTGTTTAAAGTGAAATCAACAGGGAAATGCACAAGTAGTCTTAATGATTACTCTGAAAACTAAGACAGTGATGCTCCATGTGCTTAAGTCCATGGTTATGGTTGGCGTTAATTGCAATCCCAGATTATGACAACAGAGACTCTGTTATGGGCCTGGCAGGGTGAGAAGAAGGCAGTCATAGTACAATCTTATGCATGTCTATGGATGGGTAAGATTGAGAAGACTTTATAAAAATTCATAAATTGCTTCGTATTCTGAATAGAAAGAACATGAGATCTTTAAAGAAAATAGAAGAATTGAAACTGTGTCCACCAAAGTTGGAAAATTTGTGCTCTTCATGAAAACTGGAGATTTAGGGCCAGACTCTGAAATCTGGCAACTCTGCTTCTGAATTGCATGGGAGTTCTCTTGGCGTAGCACCAGCTGAGCTCCTATACAGCTTGGAGCAGCTGTGGGGAAAATGTTGGTAAAAGCAATTGTGGATTCCTCACCCACCTCTGTGGCAACAAATCTACCAGCTACTGCTGGTATAACAAAGTCCTCTAAATGTTGTCAGTGGCTGCACCTATTGGATCTGGCCAGTGCAAATGGAGAATTTCAGCACAGTTTATTTTCACAGAATTGACAAAATTCTTTCATATTCAGGAAGAAAAAATATTTTGTACAATTCTTTATCTCCTAAATGTCCGATATAAAGTAAAGGAATATTAGGGCTCATTTGATATTTTGAAAGGTTCTATTTAAATTCAAATGAAATGATTTTTAAAACTACTCTGACATTACTGTGCATTGTACTCAGCATATTTGCATGTGTTGAAAGAACTTCACATGCCTGGTATTATCCAGGACTAAATCTGATCTCACACATCTGATATTTACCTCTGGCATGTGCCTCCAGCCTGACATGCTGAATTGGAAGAAGGTGCTAATTGTATGCAATATTACAGATGTTTTGATCTAAGCCTCTACTGATTGCTTCTTTTGCATAATTCATATCATCTCAAGTAAATAGTGTCAGAACACTGAGGACTGAAGTTTGGTACTATATTTAGGGGTAGCCGTGTTGACCACACAACAAAGTACAATAACATCCAAAGTCCACAAAACAGTGATATTTTTATTCAGACAACCAAAATGTGCAAAATAAACATGGAGGTTGAAACATAATGGTAGAGAAGTGCAATGATTAACATGTTGACTTAGCATAATCAGTATAATATGTATATAATATTTAGCATAATATGCAAATTGCATGCCCTGATATGAGGGACTGGAATATGGCATCCCTACCTGGAAGAAATACATCTCTACCAATCTGAGAGTTCTCTCAGGTATTGAGAGGCCCCCCTCCTACTTTTCTTTGGGATCACTTTCCTTGCAAAATTGTTACTATAGCCAACTATAGATGAACAACAGAAGAGTGACAGTGCAAAATGAGGCTGGCCACAGGAAGACAGAAAATAATAACAATAACAACAACAACAACGTTTATTTATATCCTGCCTTCCTCCCAGTACACAAGGCTTGACTATGGAGTATATATAGCAAATTACAATGCAACACTACACATATTCATAAATAGGTCCCATCACCTATTGATTATGTAGAAAATATGTTTAGGATTAAGGCCATAACTAGTTCACGGCAAAGTCATGGACTTTAAACCAGCAACTTCATGACAATGGTGAACAAATCTGTCATTTTTTCCCTTTCTCTCATTCAATATAAAAACAATCCTCTATCAAATTTATGAGGGAATTTTAAAAGCTTTTATAAAAAATCAAAAACAAAGCATAGGGAATTCTTAATCTGCTCTGGCAAAATTCATGAGAATTTCTTGTACAATTATTTCACAGAATGATCCAAATAACCCCCCCCCCAAAAAAACGCGCATACACACACACGCATCATCTTCAATATGGGGTCATGTTGTAACATGTAGTTGCTAAAGGTGAGAGGGAAATCCCAACCCAAAATTTCAAACATGGTTGAATAAAGAGGGATTGAACCCTAAACTTTAGGAGCTGTCAATGCCCTCTATGTGAATGGGTCAATCTATCCATTTCACTTTTTCTTAGGTTAAAATAAATAGTTATTCTGTTTAATTCACAAAGAGGTCTGTGAATTTTGGGAAGGTGTTTTTTTTAAATAAATAAATAAATAAAAAGAAATCAAATTAAATTCTCACCCATTTGTACTTCATGATTTTTAGAACAGTCTCTTAGTCATTGCACTATGCCAACTCTCATTCAATGTCCCTTTGTCTTCACAAAATAAACAGTACTTGGGACTAGCAGAACAGTACCTTCATGAGGAACTTACACAAGGAAATCACCAAGCCCAAAGGCAAGTGGCAAACAAAAAGCAGTTTGAATAGAAGGTTATAAAATAATGCTATGTAAACAGCCATGAAATTCTAAAGTAAATTTATGTCAATGGGAGATGATTTGATGCCAAACCATAAAGCTCTTCTCTTACAATAAATATATTGAATGTAAATATTAAGCAATGCCAAACAAAGCTCTTTATTTTTCAGCTAGATGCTCTGTCCATATGCATTTAAGTTGCTTGGAATGGCAGAAATGTGATGGGTTCATGAAAGAAACTGCAAAATTGGCTATTTACAAGATAAGAATAAGGAACAGGAGCAGCCTTAGAAATAAGGAATCCTTCATTAGCTGCTTAAGAATATATTTACACACTTCTGTTGGCATCTTACACTTGTGTAAGTTCCCTAATGAAAGCAACGAGGTGTTTTTGTTTTGTTTTGTTTTTTAGGCCAATGGAGAAAGTCTGTATTCAATTCAAGTTTGTGGGAGTAGAATTGTGCTTGTGGTGTTATTGTGAATGCAGGTGTGTGTGGTTCTGCATTCAGTTGCACATTTCTGTTGGTGTGCAGTTACACAACTTAATGCAAGGGTTGCATAGCACTGTCAGTGTGTGACACTGCATGTCCAGATTTATCCCATGGAACTTCAGTATAGGATCTTGACCACTGTATTTCCCTACACAGGTGTAGTGGGAGGGAACCCTATACATCAACGCATACAATCATGTGTGAAGATCACAACAAGAATTTAAATGGTGCCATAAGATTAGAACATTGTTGCAAACATCCAGGGCTGCTCACAAGAATGAGCAGAAAGAGCACCCCAGTGCAACAGGTTAACCACGTTTTGAAATGGTGCCCTGTGCCACCTAAAGAATTACAACCCATGCCAGTACTCTTGCTACAAAGGGCAGTGAAGGAATGTGCTAATCAAAGTTCTTTCCTTCACAATTCTATTCAAAGTTCAGAAGGTCTGACTACTCTTGTTTCTGGTCACTGCACTCATTTGGGGTTCAGTTCCCAAAGTGTCAAATTTTCCTTGGTCTCTTGGCATTTGAACCATGCCAGTGGAGTCATTAGACATAGTTAAGTTACAGGAAAGAAGAGGATTAATTGCTGTGTTTATGCAGAATGACTTATAAGACAAGCCCTATGCAGACATTCATTGGGGAATCAGGATTGTGCCAGCTGGCCTTTTCCTCAATTTCCATTTGTTTGTGCTCCTATTTAGACAGGGACATTATACACACAGAGACCTCAAGATTTTTTCAGATAATATAGTATACAGAAATCTTAAAACAATTTAAAGTGTGAAGAGCAAATGGGAACATGAATGCATCAACCAAACTAAACACTAGGACAGAGAACATGTGGCCTTGCACAAGTTGTTGTACTCCAACTTGTATCAGCCATATCCATCAGGGACAATAGACAGGCATATTGGGAACTGTAGTTCAACAACATCTCAACAGCTATAGGTTGCCTTATCCTGACCTTTGCAGAAATAGTGTATTTGGTGTGAAGAAACTGTGCTAGTGTCCCATTCTCTGCTCTGCCCTACCAATTACCGAAAATATTTATGAACACTCTAAATCCTGAATGTCTATATTACATGTGTACACTTCAAGCAAGTGCTGTACACTGGCAGATGTATGCTATTAACTTTGCTAGATGCGCAATATAAGATTAACTATGAATGCATTTACCTTAATACAGCAAGTCTAATCTTTGTTTCCCATTAATTTATGATTAAGCTGAAAAGGACAAGGATTTCATTTCTCCTATGAAAAATGTAAATCTTTATAAAAGATAAAGTAAGGAACTTCACAGTACCATTTTTTAAAATTGTCTTTCAGAGCTACTAAATGTCTATGTGTCAGACAGACGTAAAATGTTAAAACTATGAGATCTTAGGCACAGATAATGGAAACAGAAGATTTACTGTTTGGGTGAGAGATTTTCTCATGGAGATAGCAGGCAGGAGGGGGAATTCACAAAGCTTTGACTGTATTTGTATTTCTATAAATAAAAAGATAAAATATATACATAATTCAGTCAGCTTATAAATGTAAAAAGATCAAACACCCCATCTCTGTAATGATTTTTAAGTGAATTACACTCTTGGACAAGGGTTGATGAGATATGGTACACTTGTAAAAACATTGTGCTATGCTGCAGTTAGACTTTTTAACATGTTTGTAAGATCCTTAGATATACCTTTAAAAAGAGTATGAAAGCACAGATGGGCTACAATGGGATGTGCTGCATAGTTCAGTTACCAACAAATCTACAGATAAAGTAAATTCAAAGAGGCTAATACAATTTGGAAGTCGTGCTAAAAATTTGCAAATGGTGAACATTCCTAAGCTGCATCTGCACTGTTGATTCAATGCCGTTTGCCACAGCTCCGTGCTATGGAATTCTGGGATTTGTAGTTTTGTGAGATATTTAACCTTCTCTGTCAGAGAACTTTAGTGCCCCAACAGACTACAGATCCCAGGATTCCATAGGATGGAGCTATGACAGTTAAAGTGGTGTCAAAGTGCTTTATTTCTGCAGTGCAAATGCAGCCCTTGTCTTTCTTAATTGCGATACAAATCTTGGGGCATTATGGCTATGTTTAAACTTTTTCATGATGAATACATGTGTGCTGATAAGGAATAATAATTTTGTTCCAGTTAGCATCTCACAGGTGACCTTTATAAATGATAAAACACATGTTATTCAGTGAGTTATCACAGTTTTGTGACATTTGTCAATCATGACCAAAATCCTATTTGTGTCTGATGCACACCTAAATTCTCTACAGAAGTGGTTTTTGTCCAAGGTGGAAAGTACTCAATTCATTTCAATTCAAGTTCACAGAAAACAGAGTTGTATGTGTGGGTTTGCACTGGTTGTACATTGCACTGGTTACTGGATTGCACATTTGGTTGCATAACACTGCCATTTAATATAAGAATTAAGTATTACAATCAATGTGTAACTCTGCATTTGAGCATTTACACTAGAATCTTGGCCTATCATTTTAAAAATCATTTTAGATCATTTGGGGGAAACCTCTCTGTTTGGATGTACTCATTTGTAATTAATTACTTAAAATAAGTTAGATAAGTGTGTACTGGATATGGCTGGAGCTTTGCAGAACAATCCTAAATCTTGGCTGAGGGAGATCAGAATAGAATGAAAGCCACATTTGGACAACCTACTACAGCTTTGAGAGTCCTACAACCAACATTACCAAAATAGTAATTTTTCCAAACTCCGGAAAAGTAATTTTTTGAAACTTTGATGAAAATATCCCTCCACAAGTAGAAATGAGCTCCACCAGTAAGTGGAGGTACGTCTGCCCCATCATTCTTTAGCACGTCTGCAGAATATTCTATGGGCATAGATTTATTGCTGATAGGTTTCCACTGTGGGCAGGCTGGGGTGAGAGATTCTGGGAATTGGGTACCAAAAAAAGTATAATTACCAAACTCTGGGCTGGAGTCAGCCATGGATTCCCTGGATCTGTAGTCCCTAATTCCCCTCAAGAAGAGCTAGGATTGATGCCGTTATTTGCAACAGTCTGGAACTTGTGTCAGTATCTTACTCCTTCAAACCAGTGGGAATGAAAACACAAGCATTAAGAACTGCTGGAGTTTTAAAAAGAAAAACAAAAGAAAAAGAAATAAAGGTAAGTCCACCTATCACTCCTTTTTTGACCACTTTGAGCTGAGAGGGCTTTAGAAACCTTCAGCAGCGTCATTTGGATTCTCTGTTGGTGATCATGATGGTACCGAGTTGGATCTAATTTACTGATTCAAAACTATCTTTGGGGCTCCACAGACCGCCCCTTTCCTAGCCGGATTGGGGGCATGGCAACAACATACTGTGGCCCCAATCCAGCCTTTCAAGGGCACAAAAAGGAGCTGCAAAAAGCTGCACTCTAGAAAGGGTACTCTTGAAAGGGTGCCACAGCTGTGGCGCCACAGCTATACGGTGCTCATTTGGTGCTGCATTGTATGGTTGAAGCACCGGAGGAGCACCATGATGCAGCACACCATGTAGAGTGGTATGTGGCATCATGGTGCCCTGGGAACGGAGTCAGGGCATGCACCCTGACTCTGCCCCCAGGCTGGTCTGTACAGGGCCTTTGACACCTATATTAATGCTGTATAAATGTTATGTTTTCAAATGCGAGTTTTAGGTGGATCTTGTTTAGGGGGGCAAATGAGAGCCTTACCCTATAAATAAGAAATCTGTCCCCCATGAAATTTTCCTCCAGTGTCCACATTTCTAGCGATGCAGAGAATGAGGCAGTGGAAATTGTTCAAAGCTTTAAATTTTATATTTGCTGTATTCACACTCCCCTTGTAACTTTGTCTGCCCCTTTTTGTTGGATGATTAAAATATATTTCTAAACGCTCAACTGAAGTAACTGCAATGTTAGGCGTTTGGGGAATGAAAGAAAATTTCATTTGGGGAGGCAGAATTCTTGTGGAGGAAATATCCCTTCATTTTGTCCCATTCTGTAGCTACTGCCGTGATCTTCTGTCTAAATGCAGTTTTGGTTTAAATAATTGAATGTTCCTATAAACAAAACAGTCATATACACAGCATGTCAGGTGGAAAGTGGACCAAGTTCTGTGTTGTTGTTGTTTTTTAAAATGTGTGTGTGTGTGTGTGTGTGTTGCAGTCTTTACCCAACTGCAGCCCTAATGGTACATTCCAAGAGCAGGTTTCTATCAGCTAGAGACTTCTAGGCAACAACAAAAGGTATGCTGGTGTTCTCTGCAGGGCTGCAGTCAACACCCAAATGGTTAGTGATATTAACTAAAGATCTACAGTGTACAGTATATCTAAGGGTTGAGGTTCTCACTCATGTCGACAGCAATAGCAGCAGCAAAAAGATAAACATTTGTATTTTGTAACCTTTTCGTTTTCTTTAGAAACCGACAGTGAAAGGGCAATGGCTTGGTCAACTTCCCCCTTGCTGTAGCTTCCTCCTTTTAAATTGAAAAAAAAAAATCAAAAGTTTCTGCAACCTTATGGCATTAACCTCTATTTTTGTGTATGCTGCAACAGGCTGAAAAGGAAGGAAATGCAACCTGTTTCATAACTGATAACAATAACACCAGCAGCTAAAATCAGGACTGTGTTACTGAATATTTTTCTTCCCTTTTCAGTGTTACTGATGGTGGCAGTTTGTCCAAGGCAAATATATTTGTTTAGGATATTTCATAAGGAAGAAAAGGCAGAGACAAAAATGTCTGTGATTCAGGCTCTGACAACACATATGGTGATGGAGACAATCTGGTTTTTGCATTGTACTTGCAGTAAAGAGTTTGCATGATTATAACCATCAGGTACCAACATTGTAACTCTTTCATCATCCGCTCAATGTCTATTCACTTGCCCATTCATTTTTATTGACTAATTCTGATTGTTCTATTGTATCTTCTTCTTCTTTGAAATCAAGATAGTGTGTTTTTGCTCTTTTTGTTTATTTGTTTCAGTTGTATTTGTAACAGCCTGGTATCCACAGAGATGAAGAGCAGTTTTAAAGTGTTGAAATATGTCCCCAGAACATAATCTATGGCGGGTTACAGACGGGCAAAAAGGGATGTACTCATGACGTCATGAAGGTAGAGCCTTCAGACGGGCTTTACCTGAATGCCGTCATGAACATGCCCCCCGCACGCCCCAAGCGGGAAGAAGCGGCATTAAAAAGGTGCTGCTTTTTTCCGCTTCTTTTCTGTTTGATACGTACCTGCGCAGCTCCGTCTGTAAGCTGTTGCACCGATACGTCAGAATTGCTATGCCGCAAATATAAGTTGCCGGTTTAAAAGCTCCGTGTCAGCTGCGTCGCATAATGGGTCGGGGTCCCGGGACATGCGTGGTTTGCAGCCAAGCTTTAATTGCAACGTCCGCTGCCATGGAGCTGTGGAAGCTGAGGCACAGCTGCGGCGCATTTTAAGCCTCGTAACCCTAACCCTAGAGCCACTTGTGCGCATGCGTTGCTAGAACCGCGGGAAGTTGTAACTTTTGCCGGCGGATGTTTTGGTTGTAGAAAGTGAAAAGGGAAAGTTTGGGATTTAAAGTGACCCCCTACACACATTCCTGCGCCATTTTCACCTGGGAACGGGCACAGTTTGGCTGCTCCTGGCACAGCTGTGTGGCGGCTCGCCTTTGCCACCAGGCACCCCGAAAAAAGGCAGGGGGACGTCTTGGTCTCATACTGAGACGGCTGACCTGATAGCTATATGGTCCCAGCCAAACATTTTGCAGAAACTGGAGCAGTCCTACCTGAATGCTGACACATATCGAGAAGTGGAAGAAGCCATGAGAGCTGCTGCACCGGTACACCAGAATTGCTACGCCGCTACTTTAAGTTGCCCATTTAAAAGCTCCGTCGCATAGTGAGTTGGGGTCTTGGAACATGCGCAGTTTGCAGTCAGGCTTTAATTGCAACGTCCGCTGCCATGCAGCTGTGGAAGCTGAGGCACAGCTGCGGCGCATTTTAAGCCTCGTAACCCTAACCCTAACCCTAGAGCAACATGTACGCATGCGCTGCTTGGAAAGTTTGGACTTTAAAGTGCACCCCTACACACATTCCTCTGCCATTTTCACCTAACAATAAAAACCGCTAAAACTGTAAATATTGACATATGTACAAAGGAGGTGAGGGGAGATGGCAGGAGGACAGCGGTGGCAGCGGAGACAGCTGTGGCTGCGCATTGCAGATTCAGCAGGAGCGCGGGGACCAAAGGAGAGGAGGCATCTATGATGCTGCTGACACTGGCAAAGTGCAAGCGGACAAGGATGCCAACACCAGCTGATCACCAGCTGGCAGGAGACCACCATTGTTTTAAAGGGGCTTGGGCACTTTAAATGTGCCCATAGGCTTTCTGCCGCCACTGCTTAGCCCTGCGCAGCTGCGCATTCGCCAGCCGGCAAAGGAAAGAAAAAAAGGAGACCCCGGGCTTGAATGTGCCCAAGACCTTTTGATGCCCTCTAAACTTGCCCCCAAAGGCAAAGGGCAACTAGAGAGGGCCTGGGATCAAGGGGCAGGGAGCACTGACAAGGCACTAGGTCCCATGATGTCCCATAAAGACATCATTTCGCCTCCCAGGGCATGTGTTCCCTCCCAGCCCTATCTACTCTATTCTACCCTTCCTGTTCTCTCCTCCCACCATGCCTGGCTCACTGGTCCCCAAACCAGCAATCTCCAAACTCTGTCCTCCCAGGCGTTTGGACTTCATCTCCCAGAATCCCCAGCCACCTTGCCCTGTGGTCTGGGATTCTGGGAGATGAAGTCCAAACGCCTGGAAGGACAGAGTTTGGACATTGCTACCTCACACCACTCCTGCCTAGCTTTAAAGTCACAGGGAAAAAGTTTAAAGGGGCTTGGGTGCTTTAAATGCGCAGACAGGCTTTCTGCCGCCGCTGCTGAGCGCTGCAGCTGCGAAGCTGTGCACTTCTCATGCGGCAAAAGAAAAAAAAGCCGCGGTTTGGGCCACCCGTGCGGAAGCTGCCTCTCTTTTTGCAGCGTCCTCCGAGGCGGCGGTTTGGAAACTCCGGGTCCGAAACGGACCCAGGTGAGGCGTCTTCATTGCCCCCCGTGTGGAAGCTCCAACACCTGAAGCACGCCCCCGGGGCGGGCCGTCTGGAGGCTCCGCATTCAGCTGAATACACCTCCAAGACGTCTTCTCCTGCCCGTCTGTAACCCGCCTATGATGTCAAGAAGCTTCTGTTAGAATGTAAAGCAATTAAATGAGATTGGGGAAAACCTATTTTATTCTAATTAAATTCTCAAGGGTACCTAATGATATCAAACTCTTCTCTCCCTCCCTGTATTCACCTTTTCCCAGTTATCTATGCCATAGTAAGTCTCTTCTGTGTTACCTTCTTGTCCAACACAAGTATCGATTGCTTATTTAGCACAAGCACCATGGTGTTGTGGAATTCTGCAGAAAGTAGCACTTTCGTGTTCCCTATTTGGGCTAAACATCACAGAGGATGGCAGTATATATGTCTTTAAATTTAGATCTATCCTATTAATGTGGAAAGTGGATGAAATTGGGATTTGTCCTCCAAATAAGATTTCTGCCCCGCCTCGAGTTTTCCTCCAGACTTCAAATTTCTAGCATCGCACAGAATGCGATATTGAAAATTGTTGTTTTATATTTGCTGTGTTCTCATTCCCTTTGAAACTTGGCCTAAAGTGTATTTCTAAAAGCTCAATTGAAATTTCAAGTTACTGTGATATCAGAAAATAGAAGACTGAAGGAAATTTTCATTTGGGGGGACAGAATGAGGGCAATGTCCTCATTTTGCCACCAGCACTTTGCCACCATAAATACACCCCTGGGTGGGGGGTTCATTTTAAGAAGCAAAAGGGCTGTGTGTGTGAAGAGTGCAGAACCCTTACCCTCCTCCTGGAGCCTGTTTGCCAGATGCTTGTCCCCAAATATTTATATTTTGACAGGTAACATTTTTATGAATAATTTGCCTCCAGTTTAGTAAAGAGGCTTTCATCCTCAAGACTCACTTATGAAGCTTTGCAAAAAATTGCTGAGAACTTGGTGTTTCTCCAGTTTTACGTACATAAAGCAAACTCATGAGAGGTTAAATATGATCTTGAAGCCAGAGAATGACATGCTGAGGTTAAAACTTAGAGTCTTTAACACCCACATCCTTTCTGAAACCACAAAGAATTGTGAACACTGGCTGCGTGAACCGGATTGCAAACATAGTGCTGGCAGGGAACAACAATGAACTGTAAAGTTAAAAAAGATACACCCCATTGTGACAGGCAACTGGAACTAGAAATCAGATGTCTGTGGTCGATGACTTCAAACCAGGCTGATTCCTAAGCTCACATCTTGGTTGTTTACTAGTGGCGGTGGTAGCTCTATTGGGAATTAATTAACTAGGTGCAAATTAATTGGTTCACAAACACTGAGCTTGTTAAAGATTGAAGATCTGTTTTCTCCATGTTCGTTTGTTATACTGGAATTCTGTTTTACTTGTGCTGGGACAAATAGCTACTTGTCTCTCTATGAAACTCTTAATATTTGTTTTAACAAGAATATAATAATCTGCTTGTTTCAGACAGAATTTGCTTCTGAGTGCCTTGGACTAATGTATGTTTCAGTACATTAAGCCTGTGTCCTTGGAATCTCTTAAGTCTCTGTGCATTAGGAAGTGCTTGGTTGTTAGTTTAAAAACAAGAAACAAAAACAAATATTTTTTTTTTTGCAAGACTGACCTTAAAACGCTACCTAATCCTCTGGCTCAAAGATCTTCCATTTAATTTCTCCAAACCAATCCTCATGGGTTTTATGATGTTAGGAGTTCAGTTCATTCTAGTGAGACTTCTGATGCTTAGCTGTTTAAGAACTGACTGCCGCACATATGTTTCATATATTACACCCACTACCATAATTTATCACATTTTTGGAATCAGGGTTCTTTTCATTTCATTACAACTACAGTGGGAAGTTAGGTGAGCAACACAAATATTGAACAGGTATTCATTCAGTGATTTACTGATTATTTAATTATTGTTGTTTATGACCCCAAATGATTTTCCTCTCCTTCCCCTCATCATTTTATCCCCCTAACTGTAATCATCACACCGTCAGTGAAGAACACCTGGTCCTCTAGATACTGTTAAATTCCTTTGACCATCATCCCTAGATATCATAGGCAATGGTGACAGATAGTGGAAGCCACAGCAGTTTGTTTTTGCCTGATCCTACTGGGTCAGGACAAGGCTCCACATGTGACAAGTCTGCCAACCGTGGCGCGCTGGGTACCCCCTTACACCCCACGTAATGCACTTGCTTGGAAAACAAATCTGCGATCACCCAAATGGTGTCCTTGCCCTTGCTGTCAGGCAAGTCTGTAATAAAGTCCATGCCTATGTGTTGCCAGGGCCGAGTGGGGGTTTCCAATGGCCTTAACAACCCACTAGGTTTCCCTGAGTTAGGCTTAGCTCTGGCGCAAACCACGCAGCTTTGAACATAGTTCTCCACCTCTTTTCGCACCCCTGGCCACCAATATTTGCTTCGCAGATTGTGCCAAGTTTTCACAAATCCCCAATGCCCCGCCGCCTTGACATCGTGGCACGCTGCCAATACCTTAGCCCTTAAGTTCTCGGGCACATATATCTTATTGTCCTTGCCCCACAATCCATGTTCCGTCTGCTGTAATTCTCTTTTCAATTTATTAAGTTCTAGATCCCCTTCGTAGGCTTGGAGGATCTCTCGTAATAGGGGGTCTAAGTCTGCGACTGCCAGCTCTTGTTCCCTTTTTGTCTGGCTTCGTGTGGTCACCCCCAGCCCCAGCTGTTGTGCTGTGAACAGGGTCTGTTTCTCCAACTCCTCCTTTTCCCCAGGCCCGTGCATCCGTGAAAGCCCATCAGCCAGCCCATTCTCCCTCCCTGGGATGAATTTTATGGTAAAATTGAATTTAAAGAAATCTTTAGCCCATCGACGCTGTTTTGGGCTTAGCTGCCTCAGAGTCTGCAATGCCTCTAAGTTCCGGTGATCCGTCCAAACTTCGAAGGGGTGGGGGGCCCCCTCCAGGAATTGCCTCCAAGTGTCTAAGGCCCACTTAATAGCAAATGATTCCCGTTCCCAGCATGGCCAAAGGGCTTGCGTCGAATCAAACTTCTTGGAGGAATAGGCACAAGGTCTGAGCTGACCCCCCTCATCCCGCTGCAATAACACTGCCCCCACTGCTGCATCCGAGGCATCCACCTGCACTACGAAAGGCTGCTCGGGGTCGGGGTGCTTAAGTATTGGCTCTGAGCTAAACAACTGCTTCAGAGCTTCGAACGCCCTAGTGCATTCTGGAGTCCAGTTAATCTTGTTAGATGGCTTGGGTTTCTCTGTCCCTGGGGGGGTCTGCCCTCGCTGCTTTCTCCCTTCCCCCTTAGAGGTTTTTAATAGATTAGTAATAGGTAATGCCACTTGAGCAAAATCCGGGATGAATTGTCTATAAAAGTTTGCAAATCCCAGGAACCTCTGCACCTGCTTGCGCGTCTTGGGTTCAGGCCAACTTAGAACGTCTTGGACCTTGTGGGGGTCCATGTGCAGTCCCTGAGTAGACACCCTGTACCCCAGAAAGTCAAGTGTATCTGTGTGGAAGTGGCATTTGGACAGTTTCACATACAATTTGTGGTCCAGCAATCTCTTCAGCACTTTTCTGACTAGTTGTACATGGCTATTCAGGTCTTGGGAATAGATCAAAATGTCATCTAGATACACTAACACTCCTTCAAAGAGCAGATCATGCAATACTTCGTGTACAAGCTTCATAAAACAAGAAGGACCTCCCGACAGGCCAAACGGAAGGACCAAATATTCAAACGCCCCCAACGGACAATGGAATGCAGTTTTGTACTCATCTCCTTCCTTGATTCTTACTCGGAAGTAAGCATCCCGCAAATCCAACTTAGTGAAAATCTTCCCTGTGGATAGCCAACTCAGCATATCCTTCATCAGGGGGAGTGGGTATTTACTGCAGGTGCTTATGGCATTCAGGTTTTTATAGTCCGTTACCAGCCTCAAAGTCCCATCCTTCTTTTCCCTGAAAAATACTGGAGCCCCGAAAGGCGAGCTGGAAGGGCGAATAAACCCCCTGGCCAGGTTTTTCTCAATAAATTCCTTGAGTGTGCTCATTTCCCGGGGTGTCATGGGATACATTTTTGGTTTGGGTGGGGCAACCCCTGGGTTCAGTTCTATTGCGCAGTCTGTGTCCCTGTGGGGGGGCAGCACATCACATTCCTTTTCTTCAAAAACATCCCCCAAATCCCGATATACCTCTGGGAACCCTAACGGAGGTCGGGCCCCGGTCCCTGCGCTCATGGCACAGGGGCCCCTCAATTTTACTGTCAAAGCTTGACTATCCTCGGCGAACGAGTGTCCTTTCAACCTCAGATGCTGCTTGCAGCCTGGGTCGTTAAAAGTCAACCGCATGTTCCTCCAGTTAATAGCAGGATTGTGCTGTGCCAGCCAGTCTATGCCTAGCACCAAGTCCCAGCCCTGAGTTGCTCCAATTACGAACTGTATGGGTTCCTGGTGTCCAGCAATTTTCAACGTTAAAAGTTCTGTTTGTGTCCTACTGGGCACCCCCCCCATCATGGAGCCATCCATCTGCATGAACGGGATCTCCTCAGGTAGGGGCTCTTGGTTAATTCCCCATTCCTGCACGGTTTTAGGGCTCATTAGGCACCTGGTGCAGCCCGAGTCCAAGGCTGCCAGCAAAGTTCCCATAGTTCCTTTGCGCTTGTGCCCAAGTTTCACTTCCAAAAAATAAATGGGCACTCCCCCACTCACCACATTTGGGATGTTCCTGTCCTGGTCTGCATCTTTCTGGTGCGCCTCAAAACGTGAAGCTCCAGTTCCTGGGTTGGTAACTTGCCCCGCAGTCTCCCTTCTTGCTCCCCCTCCGGAGCTCGGCGGCGCCTTGCCGTTGGCCTTGTCGCCGGCCTTTTCTGGACACTTGGCGATGAGATGTCCCTTCATGCCACAAGCCAAGCAGAGCCCCAGCCTCATCCTGCGCTGTTTCTCAGACTCCCTCATCGATTTTGGGTGCTGTGGGGCGCCTCCTCCGGAGGACTTTACCATAGTCTTGCCCTGTTGGAGAGCCGCCCGCTGTTTGGCCAGTCGCACACGCTCCTTGGTGGTCTCGGCTTCTCCGGCCCACCGCATCCATTCCTGCAGTCCCGCCGGGTTCCCTCTCATCAGCACCCACTCTAGTAGTTCGGAGTTGAGTCCGTCCTGAAACTGACGCACCAGCATGGGCTCGGGGAAATCTGGGATCTGGGCGGCCACGCTTCTAAACTCTAACACATACTCCCCCACCGATCGCTTGCCTTGTTGCAGCGTCATGAATTTAGTTTTAGCGCGGTCTACTCGGAAGGGATCCTCAAATCGTGCTCGAAGCGCTGTCATGAAGGCCCCCAAGTTCTGCAGCTCCGGAGCCCTGCAGTCGTAGAGCTGCACCAGCCACTGGGCCGCCTGGCCCTCCAACCTTCCAGCCACGCAGCGCACCTTTTCCCCTTCATCCGGGAAGTAGTCTCCTCGGGTCCTCATATGTCCCGCCACCTGAGCCATGAAGAAAGGGAGCTGTTCCGGGTCCCCGTTAAATTTGGCTTCCAGCTTACTAGCCAGGAGCTCCCTCAGCGCCTCAGTTTCCCCTCTCCCCCTCCTGGGGCCCGCGTTTAGACCGCCGTGCCGTGAGTGGGGTCGCGAGGTAGTCTCTGCCTCCTCGTCGCTCTCCTCCTCCGAGCCCTCGCCGAACGCATCCGTCGCCGGCTTGGGGGTGGAGTGATCCTCCCGCTGCTCTGAATCTCTGGTAGTCAGTTGCGACATCAGGGATTTCAGTTCCCTCAAATCCTCCTTAAGGCCCGCCACCTCATCTGCCAGGTTTTCCTCCCTTGGCGCTCTCAGCATGGCCTCTCCCACAGCTTGGTCCCAAGCTGTTACTCTGCCGGCTCTGCGGCGTTGCTTCTCGTCCTCCGGGAGTGGGAACCACAGCTCCTCCAGTAGTCCGCCTCCCTCGCCCCTTTGCTTGGGTCTGGCTCCCCGCTGCTCAGCGTCCTCGAGGGATTTCTCCCACTCCGAAATCCCTCCTGAAGCGGCTGGCACCTTTCCTGGTAGCGGAGATTCCCTGGTCGTCATTTTGTGAGGAGTTTTGGCAAACTGTGAGACTCAGGAAATACTCTGGCCAAAGATCCACAACAAACTTCAGATGAAACAGAAAATTTATTGATAGAACTGGAACAAAGTATCCTTGCCACGTCTTTGCCAAAACTGAAGACCCAGAATGAAATCAGAACCTTAAGATTCCCTCCAACCCCTCCCATTGAGTTGTTTCCCAACATCTTTCCCTTTGATGTAGGATCCCTTCCTTTGATTTGTAAAAGGGAGGAGGGGGGGGTTGACCATTTGGTTCCTGGCTTTTCCTGTGGCCAGAGATCTAAGGCTGCATACCGGATTGGGCTCAGATTCCCAATTGCCCCTCATAATTTACCTGCTGCCATGTCCTACGTGACCATCCGGCTCGTTCCCCATGGAACCCTTCCCCACTCGTTTCAAAGTTGCTGCCTGTTTGGTTATGTATCTATCTATCTATCTATCTATCTATCTATCTATCTATCTATCTATTCATCTGTCTGTTCATCTATCCCTCTATCTGTCTGTCTGCTTGTCTGACTGTCTGGCGGTTTATCTATCCATCTCTCTATCTATCTATTTATCTATCTCTCTATCTATCTATCTATCTGGCAGAAGACACCCTGAAGACCTAACTGAAGGTGGATTCTGACACCACACACTCTCCTCTCCCTTTCCTCCTGCTGAGTTAACTACTTTTTGTTCTTTGAACTCATTTTTTATTAATTGATAGAAGTCATGGATATAGAGGAAAAAGTAGAAGAACAGATGGAAACTAACATTTTAAAATAAACCAAGACAACATAATATTAACCAAGGCTATCCCTGCCAAACTAGGACAGTTGGAAGGTATGGGCCTGTCTTATAAAGGTCTTCTGTAATGCCTGTTAGAATAAAACACTATGACCAGATTATTAACTGGAGCTGGTTACAAGTGACTATACAACTCTCTTACTGCAACAGTTCCATTGGCTGCCAATCTGTTTATGCATACAATTCAAAGTGCTGGTTATGACCTATATCAGTGGCTCTTAACCTGTGGTTTGCAGACCCTCAGGGGGCCATGATCTCCTCACGGGGGATCCTCAAAGGCTTGAAGGCTGCTCAGCCCACCTCTTCCCTGCCGTGGAGTATCCACATAGTAGGAGCCAAGGCAAAAGCTGGCTGGGCCTGTATATTGCTGTTCAATCCACTGTAACCACAAACTGGTGGAAAGAAGCAGGAGAAAAATTCTTCTCAACTTCGGCTGCCTCTGAGGGAAGGTTTAATTGATGGCGTATAGTTATTAATAGCTAAGTGTTCAGATATTATTATTATTATTATTATTATTATTATTATTATTGTTGTTGTTTTAAATCTTGGGTTAAGTCCATTTAATAATAATGTTGTCAGAAACCTGCCATATAATATTTGATTGTCTGTGCAATAATTGTGTTCTTTTTGTGGAATGGGCTCTAAGAAAAGGGACATTTTTTTCATAATGCTATTCATTACTTGAATCATTTATAAAAATTTGCCAAACCCCCCAAATCCAAATTTGATGACATAGTGAGAGCCAATGTGGCATAGTGGTTTGAATTTTGGGCTACAACTCTGGAAACCAAGGTTAGATTCCCAACTTAGTCATTAAGGTGCTCAAAGGTGACTTTGAACAAATCACATGCTCTCAGCCTCAGGAGCAGGCAATGGTAAACCTTCTCTGAACAAATCATGCCAAGAAAACCACATGGTAAGTTTGCCATAGGGTTGCTATAAGTTGGAAACAACTTGAAGGCACAGAACACACACCCAGTATTCACAGAGAAGGTGGGCATTCCTTTAAACACTGATGAAAATAAATGTTCTTTATGTTTCATCACATTGTAGAACACTGAAACTGATTTGGCCCAGCAGGTCTGTAGACCGTCTGACGAGAATTTTCTACCTTAAGGAAAAGAACTTGTCCTGATCTCAGCATCCATAAGTTAACAGTTCAGGAATTACAAGATCTTACAGCCCATTCAAGTTTTGCATGTAAGGCTAACACTCCTGGCAGGGCCTCTCATAATTCCCTTTGTTCTGCAAAGATTTCATCACAAGATTCAGTTGTTTTGATAGATGAAGAAAGAACTGATTATTTGGCATTCATTTCTAAAAGACTTTAAGGGGGTCTTCTTCTGGAAGAAGTGCCTTTTGCTGGAGATGGAGTTATATTGCTTCTGAATCTTTGATTCAGGTTAATAATAGATTGCAGAGGCTTAGTTGTTAAGACACCAGTTCTGATTATTGGAAGATCAGAAGGATGGCAGTTCAAGGCCCAGATGCTGCATGATGGCGTGAGCTCCTGCCACTAGTCCCAGCTTCTGCCAACCTAGCAATTCAAAAGCATGAAATTCAAGTAGATAGATTGGTACTGCTTCTCGATGGGAAGGTAACAGCGTTTAGTGTAGTCATGCTGGCTACATGACCACCACAGCAGTCCTCAGAAAACACTGGCTCTTTGGCTTAGAAACTGAGATGAGCACCACTCTCTACAGTCGGTTATGACTAGACGTTCATGTCAAGGGACTACCATTTTACCTTTTAATGATTGATTATATTGATCAGTGGGCTAAATCTTAGATGGAGTGTGAAATTACTTGTAAGCTTACCTTTTTTACTTGTGAGCTTATCTTTTGAGAGTGAGAAGACACAGGAATCCACTGGGAACAAAACAAAAACTGAGTTTGGGACCCATAAAAGCCTATCATCTGTACTTGTCTATCCTTACTCTACAGTGACAAAGGGAGTTTCTATCCTAGTACTGGAGCTAGCATGGCATAGTGATTTGAGTGTTGGAGAATATGACTCTGGAAACCAGGTTTCAATTGCCTATTAGTCCGTGAAACCCATTGGGTGACTTTGGACAAGTCACATGCTCTCAGCTTCAGGGAAAGGCAATGGCAAACCTCCTATGAACAAATCTTGCCAAGAAAAACCTTGTGATAGGTTTGTCTTAGGGCCACCATAAGTCAGAAACAACTTGAAGGCACACAGCAACAACAACTGGACCAAATGTCCACCTGAAAAGAAACTTTAATGAATGTTGCACTGCTTTTCATCAATTACATTCTGTGTGAAATTGAAGCCATATACAGGAGTGAGACATGATAGACTTTTTTCTTTTTCTTTTTTGGTCTTATGGTGCCAAACATTCTGTGGTCAACAGAGTTTTGTGGCATAATAAAAATGTTATCCATATGAATGAAGGTGCACTATTTGTTAAAATTCCAAGAATGGCTGCTATTTGTAAAAGTCATGCTTAAACAAGGGGTATACCAACATCTGGTTAATATGTTTCTGGTAAAGAACTAATTACTCTTATTATTTTGTGTTCCTGTTACTTGCATAAATTACTAAGATTTCATGATTCATTTTCTTTCTTTTATTAATATATCAATTGGTTATTGTATTTATTGATTCCCAAGGTAAAAGTATCTGAACAACATACCAGTAAACAGTTATTTCCAGTACTAATGTGTCAAGAAGACCACTGCATTTTCTTTTCCCTTAGTTCAAATACCATTTTTTTAAAAAAATATTGTCAGAAATGTAATGCATGTTGTTTTTCATCTGCCTCATGTGAAACCTAAAGATTGCCTGCACTGTGACTGAAAGAGACAAAAGAAAGGAGTGAATTATACAGAGATTACAAGATGGAAAGAAAGGATTTTCACAGAAAAGATCAGGAGCCTTAGGTGAAATACAAAGTGTTCATTTACACTAATCATATTCAGGACTTATCTGAGCTAGTTATTTTCCAAAGCTGCTGGTTGATGAAGAATGAAATATTTTAAATAATGCCACTTGTAGGACCAGAAAATCTAACAAATCATGGCAAGGAATAATGCAGCCTTCCAGATGTTGTTGGGCTGCAACTTCCAGCATTCTTCACCATTGGTTCTGCTGGCTGTGGCTGCTGGGAATGGCAGTGGGAACATGGTTCCCATCCCGATTAAAACACTCCCTGTTTACTTAGCAAACACTTCTTCATGTGTCCCTCATATCCCTACTTTATGAAAAGAGTCATTGCATCAAACAGAACATCTTTCCTCTTTTCTCACCACAATTAATCTTCTCATCTGAACATTTGTTAGTGAAAACTTGCTTTTTACATTGCAGGAGAGCTAACACATTTAGTTCCAAAGTACTAGATGGTAGAATAAGTTAAACAATGGACCTGTGTGTTACACACAAACACACACCAATACCGATTCTGAAAATGTTCTCTTGTAAATGTAAATGTTCCTACTATACAAAAAAGGTGATGAGCTCTAGTAACCCCTTCCCACTTCCCAGCCTCATGTATTAATGTAAAAGCCAATCAGAGTGTTGACATGAAACTGTTGCTGCCCTTGTCCTGTCTTGTTTCCTTTATCCTTTACTTTTACCCACTCAAAAAACTCTGTGCCAACATTCCTGGCTACTCCTATGCAGATCACAGGATCTTAGAACTATGCCAACAAATTGGAGTATTTGCATGATGACTGAAGTAATCGACTGGTGGAAGAGACAAACTCAGTTCCATCCTGTCAGTTGAAGCCTGGCCTATGCCACTGTTTATCCAGCCAGTTCAGACATGGGCATTGTACACTAGACCTATATCGATGCAAAATTCCATCAAACTGAAAACTGTAGAACTGAATGCTATGTATATAGAATGGATGGAAGCACCATGAGCAACAGTAAATGTGTTGATCAATCTCAGACATTTTCTTGAGGTGAGTGAGATAGTGCTCTATCTCCTGCCCATATACAAAAATGGATTGGGCTAGCAATTGAATCTTGCTTCATTCTTGGCACTGAGGTGAAGTATCAGCACTATTTGTGACATGGCAGGCTAGTTTCGGGGCTCAGAACAAATTGTGTGGTTCACACAGATTTGCCCTTCAGCAGATGGGAACATCCAGAGAATACAGGAGAAATAGCTTGAAGCCTTCCATCTCCTGCCTGACACAGTTGTTCAGTTCTGCCTAATGGCAGGGCCAGTCCTAATTAGAATTGTCACTCATATAGATTGACATATTCCTATTACTTCTCTCTCTCTCTCTCTTTTAATGTACTGCTTTAGTGCCAGCTTATCATCTCATGCTGAGAAGGCAATGCGGATCCAATCTTTTCAATAAATAATATAAAACCTCTTTCATTCTATTTCTGATGGGTCTTCTACCAGCTTCAGTTTTCCACACTTTTGCCTTCTTCTGAAAGAAAATTCTAATATATTTGCATACCTTGTGCTGCACATTTAGTAAAGGAAGCTGTGTTAAGTGAGTTCTGCATGAAAAATTATTCTGTCAGTGATTTTTCAAAAGCTCCCAGAAAATCAGGTTAGAAATACATTATGCCATTTCCCATGTCTAACATCCAGAACTGTGTGATTCTCCAGTCAGCTGATATCTATAAAATACTACCCAGGAAAACATTATGTTTTGTACAAAATGATGCTCAATACCTCTTTACACACTTTCATATCTGACTATTTTAACCAAGAACGCCCAACTTCAAACAAAGTTGTTTTCACTAGATCTGCTGTTCTTTTTAAACCCGTAAAATACAATAGGCAATGCATTTTTGGGCAATTATTGCATGCCTGGGATGATGTTTAACCACCCAGCAAGTACAATAATCCCCTAGAAATGCATCAGCTGAAATATCCTGTTGCTTTCATAGAGCTGAGTCTACAAAAGAAACATAAGGAAAACAGACTAAATGGGCACTGGCCTAAATAGGATACTTCCACCAGTCAACCCCTAAAGCTTCCCATAAGTCCAGTGTTCAAATGCCATTACATAAAGATCCACTTTTAACATTATTTGTCTGGGACAATTTGGCATGGAAGTCAAACCTGACATAGAAAACAGTATGAGGGAGATGAAGTACCCAAATGCCTATCATATGCTCGGGTCTGGGGAAAGATTACAGCAGTTGCATTTCTCTTTGTACAGATAGTAAATAGCTGGAATAAAAGGGTTTAATAGATACCATAAGTGGCAAGCAACAAGGCAGAATGGCATGGGGTTTCAGTGCTCATGCATATAAACAGGAGTGGGAACTGAATTTGAGCTATATAGCAGCATGTAAGACAGGGATGGGGAACTTTTTTAAAGCCCTGGAGCCACATTCCAGTTTAGGAATGGTGTTGGGGGTTACATTTTGGCAGGGACTGAGGATATATACCCAAGGAGGCTTGAAAACTGAGTAGCCAAAATGAAGTGGCTGGGGCCAGATTTAATTCTTATCAGTGTTCCCATTTCCCACCAAGTATACATAGTACAGCTCACAATATGCATGTTTTATCAGGAGCAACAACTGATATTCCTGCAAAGCATAGCTAAATCCCATACAGTAACTTTCATGCCTACAAAGCACAGCACCTGCCAAAAACGGGACACTGTTCCCTGCCCCCTGTGGACTGTTTAAATCCAACAGTTGACCACTTCTTTTCTCTGTTGATGTACAGGAACCATTTCTATTAAAGGAGGGGGAAGATAATCATATTTTCATGTTTGATTTCTATGCTGTCTTTCAAGCCCCAAAGTGATCCACAATGAGTAAATTAAAAGTTAAACCCAAATACAAAATTCAAATGAAAAATGCACGTTAATTTAAAACAGCAATACATTGACAATTTTTAGGCTACTGTTCTATCTACACTTCCTCAATTTGGTTTTATCTATACCAGATACTATGGTCAGTGGTTAAAGATGGTGGGAGCTAAAAAGGGACTAGATTAAGGAAGGCTTCTATATGTATTTGTGGGGGGAGTAAATCCCATTTGGCATAGTTGGGCTGTTTCTGAACAGCTATGTCTCAAATTGCATTATTTAAATCTTTCCTGAAGCCCATTTTAAAAGTATCATCTCCTCCAGCTTTTGTGCTTTCCCCATAAGGTGACACAATCTTCACACGCAAAGGGACCGTGTAGCATCTTTGAGACTAACCGGAAAAAAAGCTGGTAGCATGAGCTTTTGTAAACTTGAATCTACTTCCTCTTCACATGATCATGATGGCATTTAATTCAGTTACGCTATGGTTTAAAAAGTCTAGGACATGCTTTTTATTATCACCAGGAAAACATATTAGATTTTGTCATCAATTATTTGGTAGGAACTATTGGCAAGGTATTTTTCTTCAGCTTTGTTCTACACACTTGGCCTTAGTCATGGAAAGTCGCCGGTCTACACAGGAATGCCTTTTAAAGTTCTGAACATATGAAAGAAAGAAAGAAAGAAAATTATAAGGGGGATTTTTGCCATTTCAGCAAAGTATATTGTAGGGTTCCTGAAAGCATATACCACAATTTTATTAGTAAAGTTATTAAACATTTTTAGTACAATTTATTGTTTTTTTCTTGAAACTACCTATTCATTGGAAATCATACAGCACTTCATACACAATAATGAGAAGAGTATATTTATGCTAATTAAAATAACTGGGACAACATGCATAGATGTTCAGAATTTCAAATTAGTGTCACATGTCAAAATGGCATACCTATTTGTTGCCCCAACACAATAAAATTTGGAAAAGAGGAATTAATGGAGTGAAATATGAAAACAGGAACATTTTCCTAGAAATATATTTCTAAGAATATTAAAATTAAACATTTTACATTCAAATGGTATTGTCAATCTCATTAGAGTTCCTTGATCTGAAACACAATCTGGAAGCAAGGGAAAATATACAGTACTAAGCATGCTTAAAAGTAAGTTTTTAAAGGCCTAGCCATATTAGTATAGATTAGTATTCAAAGGAGTATGGTAGCACCTTTGAGACTGAGACAAAGAAAGGAATTAGTAACATAACTTTTGTAGATTTCAGTCTTGAAAGGTTATGGTACCAATTTCTTTCTTTCTCTCAGTCTCAAAGGTACTACAATACCCCTTTGTTACAATGCCTCATTACATAATAGAAAGTTTGTTCACGCTAATAGAGAGCCATGCTTTGAAGACTGGCTCTGGGAAACCTAAAAGAGGCACAGAGGGGAGCGCTTGTGCAAGATCTATTGCCACCTTTCCAGTATGATGTGTTTAAACAATGAGATACACCACATTTGGATGTAGAACTAGTTTGTATGATTTGGTATCCAATTTTTCAACCGGAAAGGTTGAAAGGATTGATGCCATTGCTCCTGTAGCTTTTTGATAGTATGATCAATAAATGTGTGTTTTGCTTAAGGAATAAAGTATTTTAAAAGATATGAGTATCTTTGTCTATAATTCTGCTGCAAGGAGAACATGTTGATTATGCTTAATAAACAATGAAAATAAATTGAGAGAGGTTTGCAGTTTTAGTCACAATGCAGTTTGAATTGGTAGTACCAACTAGAGTAGACCATTTGAACCAATTGAATTTACTTAAGTGGTGATTAATGATTCAACAATGATTCAATGGGCTGACGCTAGCTGAGACTACTGAGAGGATTCAAGTTCTAATTATCATAGCTGATAACCACAAACAGTGCTTTCTCATTATCTCCAGATAGCCATATTCTTAGGCATCCATCAGCCTATGCTGACCCATTTAATGACAATTTTTATTATATTTGTTACATCCTGTTATCTTATTAGCCACAGTTAAATTGAGATTAGTCAACCTTTGCCTGCACCATTTTGTAAGAAATGATGTGACTACGTAGAAGAATAGGCTTGCTTTAACACATCTCCTGTGATATGTTGGCTACAGATAACACAGTATTTGACCCAAACTGATGAAAGATCTCCTCAACCCAAATGAGATCTCCTCAACCCAAATGAGATCTCCTCAACCCAAATGGTCACTGGTTGACTGTGGGAATGTGTCCTGGCATTGTCAACAAAAGTTGGGTGGAGTGGAGGTGTCATTACACAAGAGGCATATGGTACCAACTGGATTCTTTTTTGCAAGTTGCACTTACTGTTACAGCTATTATATTGCACTGGAGACTGTTTAGGAAGGTCTGTCAACTTTTTGAAATGACTGCATTGGGAAGGGTGGTGCCCTGCAGTTTCAGAATGTAAGCAGAAACTCACCACAGGGTACTTGGAGTCCTACCCTAAGTATTATTTTTATTACTAAAGAAATGAAGATTTGGCCAAAGTTTATAAACAATCTAACCGAAGCTAGTTTTGCAATAGATGAATCCAGAGAGTTTTCTCCAGACTGGAACCAAGATGAAGCTGTGGCAACACACACACACACACACACACACACACACACACATTCTGGACAACTTCCAGAATCCCGCTGGCTGAGAGATTCTGGTTTTTTTTAGCCCAATAGTAACATTTGTAAGCTCTGAAAGAGATTAAAGAGCCAATAAGTAGCAATTTTTCAATGACAGTTACCATACCACCATTTTTCATTATCTATATCTTTAATAGATTCACACTGAAGAAAAATTCAACAGGTGCAGTTTTTCTGTTAGGAAGATATACTGTCTAGTAAAACTTCATTCAGGGAAACACAGCTAAAGAAACACATATCACATTACAAGGGAACACAACTGAAGAATTGAATCCATTCCCAGCACAAAGGTTCTTCTCCGTGCCATACAATGCACTATACATTCCACCACCCTCGCATCCTTATGAGTTTTCTTTTATGAGCATGGGGTTTCCCCTAAAATCCCAATTACTATATCATTGCATTTAATGGGGCTTGAGTATCCATGGATTTTGGTATCCATGGCAGGGGGAGGGTTCTCTGAACCAAAGCCCAGTGGATCCCAAGGGCCCACTGTAGTTGTTAATTATCATAAAGTCAGCTTCACTTTTGGCAATCCAACAAATGGGACAAGGCCCAGATTTAACCAATGAATAGTTCCATTGAGGGAAAAGCTGCTATATGTAAGTGCTTTCAAGTCAACTGACCATTTATGGTGACCCCATATGTTTCACTGGGTTTTCTTAAGCAATGAATACTTACTAGTGGTTTTGCTATTAACTTCCTTGGAAATACAGCCTACAATACCTGATATTTCCTGGCCCTCTCTCATCCAAGTACTAAACTAGCCTGATCCTGCTTAGCATCCAAGATCAGACAGGATCTCGTGCCTTTGGGAAATACAGAGAACCAAATGCTGAGTTCTGTGGCACCCATGTGAACAAGACAAGGAGGCTCTGACCCTGGGAATCTTGTGACACAGTGTTCTAGGAAGCAGCCTTTGTTTGCCCACACTGTGTCTCTTTTATTTATTAATATGTGTGATCAACAATGCCTGTTGTGTCTTTTCATACTAGAATACTGTCACATGAGCACTTTGAGTGACACCAAAAGGATTGTGAAGCAAAGACATGTAGCTCTCTGGTTCCAACTAGAAATGTTTTAATACATTAGTGCTCTACACACTTGACAAACGTCTCTTTTCAGAGCCAATCACCCACGTACGTTTCTAAAGTTTTCAGTTACAAGGAAGCACCCAAACAATACAACTTGCACAAAAGCTTTTTTCCTTCTCAAGCTAAACAAAAGAATGATTAATTCAAAATGTTGTGGAGGCAACAACTCCTTCTGCACAAAAGACAATTAAGTGTGTAATCAGATTAGCTGAAATTTCTGAATATTGAAGACTTGCACAAAAGTCCTTTCTTTTGCAGCTTGTAATTTGTGAGATAGATATAAATCTGGATATTTATTGTTTGAGGCAGAAAAAGACATCCTTATCCCACTCTTACATTCTTTGCTAATTATTTTCAGCACATCATAAATGCACAGTTATCATTCATTTGTTGTGCAAGACATGAAAAGGTACTTCCATTTTACAGATGTTCAATGTACAGCTTCCTTAAATCAGCCTGCTACCCCCATGTGTGGTGAAGGATATTAATCTATTGCCAGTACTGAAGTAAAATTCAGCTGACAGTTTAGTCTATTTCTTCATGTAGAATGGGGTGAGGAAACACCATCCTGTCCTTTGTTTCAGGCAGCACAGTATCTTAGGCCAACTCTGCTCACATTAAAAGGGAGATACTTGAGAATTTGGGCTCAATTATTCTTTAATTTTATATATCCACACTGGACAAAACTACAAAATGAAGGCTCTCTCCTGACACTGCTTCAAATTCTAAGGGCCAAGCTATATGTGACATCAACTGTATGTGCATATATCAGTGTACCAAGGATAAATGCTTAGGCTGAACTGACAATGATAAGGTTAAACTATACATAGCTCATTGGATGTTGTTTTTGTGATGCACCATCAAGTTCATCTTATAGAGATCCTATGAATGAGAGACCTCTCAAAGATCCTGTTACTGACCTTGCTCAGGTCCTGAGACACAGGGCTGTGGCTTTCTTGAGTCAATCCACCTCTAATGCCTTCAACTTAAGTGAGCCGAGCATTAAAGAATCGTATCATATTGTGATACATTCAAAGTATGAAAATTCTAACTTTGACCTTGATATGGTCTCAGTCTCATTTATTTGTCTTTTTGGCAGCCTACAGGATCCATAGAACTCTCTTCCAGCACAACATTTCAAATAAACTTTCTTTCTGTTCATCTTTCACTTCCATACACAGGAACCAGAAATGCTCTAGTATAGACTCCTAAGTTGAAGGGAAATGTGTGGGAGAGACCTGGATTTCTCTAGCAGAGTAATCAAATTGATAAGACAGAACTGGAAAAACAACCAGGCCCACACCCACCAACACACACACAAGGTCTAGGAGAGAAAGAAAATAAGCTTAATGTTCTTTGTAAAACATATAAAAATAACTGTACTTTTAATACTTGTTCATAATCATGTTCAGAAGAGGAGAAGGCTGCAGATTAAAGGGATAAAAAAAGAGAGAAGGTATGGCAAAAGCAAACAAAGAGGAAATTTCCATAAATGTATGCTGTTAGTCCTATAGACAAACATGCAAACTAACAGTCAGTAAATATAGGCATGACAAGGTTGCTAGCTCTAACATGACTTTGCCATCCAAGGTTAAAGCCTCAAAATGGAGACATCACATTGAGATGCATCCATCCTCTTAAAGTAGTAGCAGCCATGTCGAGACAAGAGAACTGATCATTCCAATGTTGAGGGCATGGAGAAACTCTGGAAGGGAAGCTACTGGGTAGCAGCAGTTGTGGGAAGTAACATTGACTGAGGATCTTTTATACACAATGGCAGTGATACTTTAGATAACTTTTGTTAGTATGGCACAGAACTAGACCTGGTAGATCACTTCTGAATATCTTCTGAATTTATTGTGAGACAATCCAGACTGAAGCTGGCTGGGTGACAAAAGTGCAGTGGTATTTACTCCTACATGAGTGTGCACAGTAGGGAGGAGGGATTTGTGGCCCTCCAGATGTAGCTGGACTCTAGTTACCATTGATCCTGACCAGTGCCTATCATTGCTGGGGCTGATGGGTGTTAGAATCCAACATCTACAGTAAGGCAGGTATGTCACCCATGGTATACAGAGTTGCAGCCTTAATTTGTCTTAAAGGTGGATGATCAATAGTGTCACACATGGAAGAACCCATTTGTTTGGTGTACATAGTTCTGTCATGAATTATAAAGAAAATAATATGTTGAACAATTATTATTAAAACACTAAAACCATTCTGAAGCTGTGCAAAAAATCCCAGATATAAATTAAAAAGCTAGCACAACATGAACAGTTTCCTAGTGACCATTGAGTTAGTAACCTTTTATGCTATTTATTTCTCCTCTGTGGAAGAATTTGGCAAAGAAGAAGAGTGGCACCCAGTGGCCAAATTATTTTATGTCTTAAATGTACTTATTCTCAGCTTTGCCAATTTTATACCTGCCAAGAGTTAAGGAGCAGATTTAAGCTGATTTAAGAAAGAAGAACAGAGAATTAATCTTCAACCAGGTAGCTCTCTTTTTTAAAACAAAACTCTTCAATTGAGTAGCTTAATCTAGGGCATTTTTTAAACATCAATATGAATTCTAGTGTACTGTAAGGTTTAAAAAAAAACTGCCCTGTCCTCAGCACTGTTTATGAATTTATAGTCAAGGCTATTTTGCAAGATGTGATTACCCAGATCCAGAAAACATGTGTTTATGTGAGGTGGAATATTTGTCTTCAGTGACTGTCAAACCTCTTTTTTTGCAAAAAAAAGTGTAACCAGCACAAATGCAACAGATCTATTGGGATATGTTTTTGTTTTGTTTTGTTTTTTGTCCCAGTTACTTTTGACTGTAGAAAAAGAAACTGTACACAGAAGGCAGATAACACCTGGGAAAACTATTTACAGCTCTTTTGTCATGAAATGCTTACTTTGTAAGTTTAATTCTGTGTCATTTCTGTACTGCAGTGTGGCAACAGACTGTGTAAAAGCAAGAAACTAACTGGTGACTATTCTGTTCTGTGACTATTCATTTGTGGAAATTCAAACATACACTCCAGCCACTGATGAAGACTGTTTGTTGAAACACATTTGGCTGAAAATATTGGTGAGCTATGAATAACAGATACCAATGGGTTCTATTCTTCCCTATCAAGTTTCATACTACAGTCATTTGTCTTCTGAAGGACCCTTATACCATTTCAGACTAATTCATCTTTGGCCTTCAAGAAGATTGTTACATTTCTAGAGACTAGAAGTCTCCCGACAGGTTCTTGCTTCTTTTTATTGTATATTCTTTGGACAGTTCAACATTTGATCCTATTCTTTGGTTGATTTGAGAGTTTTTAACAACATATATGCATTCATATAAATATTTTCACTATTAATTTTCATAGATTGAGCAATATTTTATAACCTGTAACTTAATTTCTTTTTTCCTTTTGTATTGATTAGGTTTTATTTCCCCTTTTTGTTGTTTCCCCCCCTATCTGCCTTGTTCAGGTGGTTTTTTTTAAAATGCACTTTAGCTGGGAAAGACCCTCCACCTCTCATCCTATTAGTAAGATGGTCTGTATCTTCAGTCTAAAAGACATGGCACAAAAAGAACAATCAGTTCATAGGGAGGAGTAAACTCTGCATGACTTGTGCCTCTCATGGCCATCTGTGGTCCACATTAGGAATAGGAGTTGGAATCCTGTTGAGGATTTACAAATGCATAAGCACCAAAGTTATAGTGCTAGGCAGTGATTCCAGTCCCAATCCCTTCAGTTCCCATCTACCCAGCAGCAGCCACTGCAATTGATGGGGGTCTGTTCCCCTGTCTATCAGGAAGCAGCCAACTGACAATCCTCTCCCCTCCCATGAAAAATCTCTGGTGGGACAGGAAGAACCAGGACCCCTGTCACAATTCCTTCATGTACCAGAGATTGCTTATAAGATGGGGTGGATAAGTCCATCAGCCAGCTCCTTCCTGAATGATGGGGAAAGGACCCCAGTTAAAGTGGTTGCTGCCTGGTAAGTGGAGATTGGGGGACTTTCATGGTGTCTCTGTATCATCTAAGTTAGGGGCCACATAGGGACTGTGAATACAAAAGAGCCAAGAGTATGTAACTTCAGGTTATATATTCATAACTGCCCAACAGAATTCCAGCCCTCATTCTTCACAAAGAGACTGAACAGACCGCCCCTAAGGAGTGGCCTGCAGCCGCCCCTTTCAGCGCCAGATCAGGGCCATGCCATTTACATGCTGTGCCCAGATCTGGCCTTTCCACAGCGCAAAAAGAAGATGGAAAAAGCAGTTCCTTTTTGCGCTGTGGATAGGACACCATAGTGGCCAGTGCAATGGCTTTTCCGTGCTTCTTTGGTGTTGCATCATCTGGACACAATGCCAGAGGAGCGCCATGACATTGCCCGCTATGTGGTGGGGCGTGCAGAGTCACTCTAGCATGGGGGCAGAGTCGGGGCATGCATTGTGCGGATACCACACCCCCACTCTGCCCCAATGCCAACTTTTATGGCTGGTCTGTCGAGGCCCTAAGTCTCTTCTTAAAGGAAGGAAATTTTTAGCAAATTTTTTTCCTAGTGCAAGAAAGTCTTCTAAAACTATGCTGTTTTCTGTGAAAAACAACCATGTGCAAATTTCTGCAGAATAAGTTCTAAACTGTGAAGATTTGATTCCATCCAGAATTCTTCTGGTCAGGTTTTCTTAACACTTGGGGAAAATGTTTTTCAACAGTTTACTATATTTTCAAGTATTCTTTGAATCCCTAGTCTGCAGTGCACAAAGTACCAATTTCTGGTTTAGAACTACCATATTTTAGATATATTCTGCGTTTACAAATTGTTGAGATGACAGTCTAGTTCTTCTGACTGAGGGATCTTCAGTCAGCCAACTTTGCACCTGGTGTACTTTTAGCATAGTTTTGTCCTCATTGTCTGGATCTGATGCTAGGAATGGACTTTGCAAATAATTTCTATAAATAACTGATGACTTTTATGGATTTGACACACAGTGGGCATACTCCAAAGACTATTTCCTTTCCTCCCATGGCCTTGGAAACCAGAGCTGAAGACCTAGAGACACCACCTGGATGCTCTTCTCTGTATGTGACAGATGTTAAAGGACAAGGTGGGCCACAGAGACAAGAAGTACACAGAAAAGACTTTTTACCTCACTGTTTCCACTGCACTTCATCCATTGCGAGTTCAGAAGGTCCTTCACACTAGAACACTGAAAGGGTATAGAAGGTAACCAAGACTTTCAGTGCAGTGAAATCACAACTCTCTCATCCTAATTTCCTCTAATTTTTGTTCAAACTTCTCTCCCCACAGCCTTCTAAAACAGTAGCTAACATGCCTGCGAACAAAAGTAGCAAGACAACACTTAAAAGTAGGAAGGTTTATATTTTTTTAAAAAAGATTTATATGTATGTCTGAGAAACACTGTCTCTCCCATACCCCCAACACATTGATACCTCTGTTGACCTTATTGCATGTGAAATCCGCACCGGGATAGATGCGGGTTGTAACTGTCTGTGACAGATCTTGTCACACAGCCTGGTAGACAGTATCCAACCCAGGCTTCTCTGGCAGCTTTTCATGAACAAGATTTTCCCATTCCTGAAAAGCTGCTGAAGAAGCCTGGTCTGGATATAGGCTGCCTACTGCCTGGGTACCAGGCAATGTAATAAAATCTGTCACAGACGGTTACAACCCACGTCTATACCAGTGCAGATTTTGCGTGTGATCATCTCCTGTGTTCTTTCTCAGTTGCCTCTCTTTTGGCTCCATTTTGACAGCCTGCCTGAAAACCCATGATAAATAGCTTTTCACTCAACCCAGCCAGAATAAAATAAAAAAAATGAGAGTGGACACTTTATGGCCTAAAATTAAGATCCCTCTGGAATTCCAATGGCAAATTAAGATCCCTCTGGAATTCCTATCAGGCCAAAACAGCAACAGCACCAACAAAATATTTCTCTCTTGTCCCTGTTAATGCACAGAGGTTATTTATAGCTGTGCCATAAATTATTGAATACACATGACCCAGCACTTCAAAAAATCACGCAAGCAATATGCTAATGAACAAATGCACATGTTCTAAAGGCAGGAGCCATATGATTTTTCCATTATCTTATTTGTCTTATATTAATCACCCAACACAAACAAAAGTTTTCTGCATTTTAAACAGTACCGTTAAGTAAGTCCACTTCTTGGAGAGTTAAAACATTCAGGGATTAGGTTCCTCTTGGAAGGAATCCTTTGGCATTTTGTCATAAATACTTGACTTTATTTGCTGATACACATTGTTGAGCATTGGTGAAGGTACACAGATTAAATGTTCCAATTTAGAATTAAAGTCCAGTATTCCAATAGCAGTTCTCTAGTCTGGCAGTTTAGTAAGGCACTGTAAGCTTTCAGATGTTCACCATAGCTCTTCCTCATTTTTTATGACGTTTCAAGATGAGGTTTTTCTTGTGAAATTGTATGGCCTCATTCTTAGAATTTTATGGGAGTCTTCCATTTGTACACATCCCATTTCTCCAACCACTTCTTCCATTTTCCCCCTTACCACAGACACACTAAATTAAGGATGCCATTTGTTTTCTAAATAACTGCACTAGGAGCCATCTAGGCTAAACTTAATAACTGCAACTTACACTAATTTACATTTAATTCCCTCTGTAGTTTCCCTAACAAAATAGATGTCTGACACCTTTGGCAATGGTATTAAAATATATAGTTATTCTCTTTCTTGCATCATTAACCCTGTCCTGGACAAGCTTTGCCTAACATTATTACAGTATTTTTTCTCAACAATATTGTTATCTTTATTGAGCTGACACTCAACCCACACAGTCTCTCCAGAAACATACCATGGAAAACATAGTGAAAGTTGCTGAGACATCCAGTAGAATTGACTGAGTCACATTTCCTATGTGTTTCTCTCAATATCCCAGGGAGGTTATTGACCAGCCAAGCCCTAAAGCCACTGAAAATGGACCTAGATGATTTTTTGTTTTGTTTTGTCTAAGACTGATTGAAATTTCCCCATTATTGCTCTGACAAATGTTGACAAATGTTGGCCACTGGACTAGAGTTATTAATGTTGTCTAGATTGAGATTAGGTTTCTTCAGCACTGGTTGAATTAGAGCTTCTTCTAAAGAAGGTGGATGTGTTCTGTTTCCCAATGATGCATATACCCCTCTTGGACACAGATTGAGTAAGTAGTTTATCACACCAGGCTCATAAGGCACCACAATTGTGTTAGTCTAGGAAACACAAACATACTGTGTTGGGAACAATCAGGATTGCACAGCTCTTACGCAGCCATGGTGTTGCTTCTGTCCTGGCCTCTATTGTCCACACACTGGCCTCTGTACCTCCACCTCTATGCCCTATGGCCTTCCTAGCATATTGTTCAGTCTGGATTTATTTTTCTTTTTATTTCAGTGCCCTTGTGCAATCAGACAATGCATTAACTTAAAATAAATAAAATAAAACTAAATCCAAAATGAAGAAAACAGTCTGCATGGGAATAGTATATCTGTATCTTTTTGTAATTTTTGTATTGTATTTCCCCCACTGCTGTAAGCCGCCCAGATTCCCAGATTGGGCGGGATACAAATAAATTATATTATATTATTATTAGTGAAGGAGGGGAGCATAATCACATCCATTTGCATCACGTTACTGGTCACATATTGGAACTGCTTTGGAAGGAACCTATCATACAGGTGTCAACAATGGAAAAGCAGCCTGATTGGGAGGCATTGACAGGTTTTGCCCTTCAATGGGAAGAAGCTGTCATCAATGGATGGTGTACAGGCCAGCTACTGGACAGACATAGTGTTGTGTGATAAGGTACAGACACAGACATTACTATCCTGCTATAATTCCACTTTTCATGCCTTCTGTGATAAGGTCCTAAGTCATGAAAGACAAGGGTAGAGCAAGCAAAGGACTGGTTAGGCTCACTTGGCCAAGCATCTTCTCCACAACCTTATGTTACAGAAACTAAAATTCATCCAGTGATATCAGCTTTAATGTTCAAGAACAGTTAAAAGAAGAAATAAATTAAAAATATATGGAACAATCCTTTTCTTTTCTTTCCCTTGATAGTCCCTGCTAGTTTCTATTTGAACTGAACCACTGATTTTCTAATTTATGAAAGAATGTGTAATGTATAATAAACCTGACAAATTGGTTGCAAATGAACAGCTAATATAATCTGAGACAATAGAGGGTTGCTTCTCATATTCCACCTACGCATTTTCCCTGCTTACATATCCACTATTATACATGTTAACCTTACAATAATGGGCCAAGTTTTCAACCAAAGGAAATTAAGATCAATATAATTTGTTAACCCAATAGATGTGCATGGAGATTTCATTTTCTTTCCATTGCCTTTTCAAAACACACACCCTTTCAGTTTGAATTTTGCACTTTAAAGGGATCTACTTCTGGCTCTAACTGGCAGGCATTTTAATGAGGAAAATTGGTTAAACCCACATGGCTCCACTTAAATTCTATCCTTTGCTAGCTCTGTCATGCATGATAGTGATGTTTTAATAGACACAGATAATCAATTGAAAGCTGAGGTCATGAGTTTCACATCAGAGAAAAGGGGGAGTAATCCCACAGATGCAACAAAGGGGAGGGGAACTTGCTCAAGTTGCAATAGCTTTAGACCAGATCAGTCCGCAGTGTACCACATTCCTTTCCTTGCCTCTTTGCATTATAGTTGAACATTGTCACAATAAAAGAATTCAGATGACTGGTGGAGTTGGAAAGTTGGGTGGGGGGGAGCAAGTTATCTAGATTCTGGAAAGAGAAAAGTTATGAAGCCACATGGACTATACCTACCATTGAGGCACACAGCAGCTCATCCATTTCCCAGTCAGTCTATAAAGGAGTGTTGCCCTCTTACTGAACATCTGCAGCTGACCAAATGCACAAATGTCAGGAGGCACCTCATGAATTCTTTCAAAGTGTGTAGGATGTGTATGTGTATCCCTTAAAGGACAGTAAGAGGACACCACCTCTTTTGCTACTGTCCTTCCTGGAATATCTGAGAAATTTGTTGCTGTTTAGATGTGATATGTCCAATCATAAGAACTTGACCAGACAGTCACACACTTAATAAAATGGCTGCTTCCCCTCAGTGCAGCAGGTTTCAGAGCTTTTGGGGTATGTGTATCAATGTGATGCTCCTGGAAATAAAAATGTGTTGGTGGAAGACTAGGCTTACTTATGCACCTCTTTCCGAAGGAATAATCCTTAAGGGGTTATAATTAGGCTGTGGTCAGAGCTTGGAAGTAACTTCATTTACATTTTTATTTTTTTTGCAATGAACTACATTTTCCTCTGATTGTAGCTTATTGAAAGATTCAGTTTTGCAGTGGAACTGTAACTCTCTAGTTACTTTTGCGGTTCAAGATGTATGGCCTTCCTACATGATGAAGGACCAACATCATAAGGTTCAAATGCCTGCTCATATTGTGTCTTTTGCTGTTGTCTTACACTCTGTCATGAGCGTTTGACCGATGAAGTAGACAGGAAGAGACTGTCACCAGAAGCCTACTAGGCCTTTACACTCACATAATGGCCATTTGTGCAAATGGTTATACATTCTACTGGCTTGCATAGGGAGGTAAAAGGTCTGGTCACCCTAGTTATTTCTACATTCCTATGGAATTATACCAATAGAATGTTAAGTTACACTGCTCCCAATAGTGTCTTGGCCTGTGTTTTGTTCCACAGGCCAATGACATTCAGATTTCAGATTCTTTTAAAAAATTACAAGAACAGTAACTACTTTTAAAAACATAATTCTCCAGAACTTGGACTTCCCAGGAGGAGAATGTAAGATGAGCGAGGGAGGCCCTTTAACATCTGCGCCCCCCCCCCTCCAGCCGAGGACCAACTCAGCATGGGCGCTGGCCCATAAAGCCTTGGGCGATACTAAGAATATTATTTTGTTGCTAATTGTTAGTCTCCCCCCTTTTTAGGGTGGTAGATTGTAATCTTTTAATTGTAACTTCTTAACTGTAATCTTGTAACTTGCTATGCTGTATTTGTTTTATTATTTCATTGTTTATTTGCATTTACTTCATTCATTTTTGAATGAGGGGTTGGAAATGGGATTTCCTTTTGATAATTATTGATTTGAATGTAATCCTTTGTGTTATCCTTTGTTATTATTGAATTGTTATGAAATTATGATGATGATGATGATGATGATGATTTACTATGTATTGCTATGTTATAATGTTTTATTATTTTCATGTTTATTGTTATTGCTTTGTATTATCCCCACTGCTGTAAGCCACCTGGATTCCCAGTGATTGGGTGGGATATAAATAATTCCTATTATTATTATTATTATTATTATTATTATTATTATTAGAATCTATTTACAAAGGTTTCCGTTTTTAGTCCCCAAGCTTTACATCCTATAAATTATGTGAGAGAGCCTTGTAACAATTTCACATATTCAGATCATCAAGGGATAACTAAAAATATGATGTGGTTGTGAATAATATGTTGTGTAAATTCACCCTGTGCACCTGGGTATAAAAGGATTCATACCATGCTGAAGTGTTGATTGGATACTTGCTCAAGAGCCTGGCACTGGATAAGATGCAGATAACTCTCAAGAGTGTCACATCCAAGATGCTCATCTGCACATCTTCCCTCTTAAAAGGGGAAACATGCCTGGAAAGAGGAATGTTATACCACAGACTTTAATGAAGGTTTTTTAAAAATCCTTAATTCCTCTCCAGTGCAGTGGTAAATATCTTCAAATCGAAGAGACATAAAACTAGATGGGCAATTAGCAGAACTTGGGAAAGTTACTTTCTGAACTTCAACTCTCAGAATCTTCCAGGAAGCATGAGCCTTGTAGTAAAAAAAGTAACTTTCTCAAGTTCTGGATGCCTCATAATGGGTAGTAATCCAATACACAATGGTACTCACTTTCAGCTCTCCGTGAGCAAGTAAAATACGAATCAACGACTGCTCTAAGTGTTATTAATTTTGAGTAGAAGAAGCAGAATTCCTTTTCATTGTTTTTATTACAGGAAAATGTCTGTGATGCAGTTAAGGAAATCTAATAGCCATCAATACTGGCTATAAATTTGTTTTTCTACCGAATGTCTGCCCATCCAAATTCATTTGGATGTGATCTAAATTCTTCCACTACTTTGATATAAGTCTCCAAAATAGATTTAACTTTCCAGACAGAATAAATTAGTAGCAAGCTCTGTTTTATATTGAAGGAACAAAAAAAGGGGGGAAAATTCAGACAAATGCTAAATATATCTGATTCAAAGGTTAGGGTTCATCAGGACTATAAATAAAAAAGCTGTCTCATTCTGTGCCAGAAGTACTGTTTTATTGTCTAGGATTGGTGCTTATGTTGCAGTGCCAGACAACTAACAGGGAAATGTACTACATTCTTTAGCTCTAAGGTGAGAGGAGGCACCATTTTAATAGAACCATTATTTTCATTGCCTGCCCCCAATGGAATGGAATGATTTTTTTCATCAATTATATTCTTGCCTTCTAAGACCTTTGTGAAATCACTCTTTGTATACAGGCACAAAGCAGTGAATTTATGTGAACCCCTGCTCATCTGCAAGAATTTTTTTCCCATGACATAGGAAGTGCTTGTCAGCCAGAGGCACTGCAGATATATACTTGTACTTGTGTTATACACTGCTTTTTAGTTACAGCCGGTCCTTCAAATCCACAGATTGAGCATCCACAGACTGAACCATCCATGGGTTGAAAATATCCCCCCTCCCAACAAAAATCCCTCAAAGAAACCTTGGTTTTGTCATTTTATTTAAAGGACACCATTTCACTACACCATTGTATTTAATGGGACTTGAGCATCCACAGATTTTAGTATTCCTGGAGCAGGGAGCGGGGCTGGAACCAAACAGTAGCAGATACCAGGGGCCCACTGTATGCCCTGAACAGACGCATGTTGAAACACAGAAGTATAGCAAGCACCACTTTTCACATTAGTTACATTCCAGAAAATCTTTACCTGCTAAATATGTGTCTTGTCAGCTTGCTACTGAAAGCCCAAGAGCAAAAAAAGGAAAGGAAAACTGACTACCCTGATATATATTGATCACTTGTCAAGTACAATTTTCAAAGTTCATTTAAAGAGTACTTGACTGAGCACACTCTGACATCTATACTACAGTAGGTAAAGAACAGCTAATATGTGAAATTTAACAGTTTAATTTGTTTAAAATGGTTTTAAGATGGAAAATACAGCTATTAGGCTGTATTATTCCACACTGCAGAAATAATCCAGTTTAACACCATTTAACTGCCATGGCACATGCTATGGGATTCAGTGAACTGTAGTTTTGTGAGCTGTGTAGCCTTCTCTGTTAGAGTGTTCTGGCACCACAGCAAACTACAGCTCTCAGGATGCCATAGCAGTGAGCCATGGTAGTTAAAGCAGTCTCAGTCTGGATTATTTCTGCAGTGTGGATGCAGCCTCTGTAACAAACAGACAAGTTACCCTAGAAAAGCACTGGTGGTGTAGCCAGGTATAATTATAAGTTCCTCATGCAACAGACCATTTGTAAAGAGTTTGATATTATCCATTATTGTGATTGGGGGCACTAGCATCAGTGACAGTATTCATCTCCATGCTAACTAATTCATGAGTGCTTGGCTTTGAAAGGTTCTCAGGGCCAAGGCATTATGGGACGGGGAGACTTAGTGTTTTCTCCCCAAGTCATCCCTTCACATAATGCCTTTGTTCCAAGGTAGAGTTGGCATAGTCCGTGTCCTCAAATCTGGTCAGGTAATAAGAGATTATGCAAATTCTTAAAATTATCTAAATTACTCTAATTCCAGCCAATAATCACAACCCAATGGAAAGCTTAGATGGGCCTAAGCACACTGAAGGCTATGTTAGATAGCAACCCAGAGAACTCAGGAAATAAATGAAAGATGATCTGCAGCCAGGAATGAAAGTGTGTTGATCATTCAAGACAGAACAGGAAAAGAACACATTCTTAGGGCTATTTAATACATTATAGCACCGATGAGTTACAGTTTTTCTTTAATCAGCTCAGTGTCAACACTGTAAAGTGCAGAGCAGAGATGCATGTCTAACCTTTATGGTAAATACAGTCCTGTCCAATAATTTTGATGGATCTAAAATGTCTTTGATGTTGAGGCCTCTTGAAACATATTACCTCCCTTGACAATTTTTCAATGTATATTTGCTCATCTGGAAGCAAACTGACTTAGTTACTGAATACCAGCACTGTATATTGTCTTTTAATGATATAAAAGTTATGGCCCACTCATAATTTTCAGTGATATATGATCTCTTTAAGGCAGAAATCTGAAACCAAATCTTTCTATATGTTAAAATTAAAAATGACCAAACACAGGCTGAAAAATGTACTTTAATTACATAGGTCTTGCCATAAGATTGTCATATGCTAACTTAAAGGTAGTGTTAGCAAACTCTCCATGCTGATTTTGGGGTCTGCATATATTCATATTTCATATCTGGATCCAGCATGTTCTTGAGAGGTCATGATGACCTTTAGGAACACTAAGTCAAGTTCCCAGGAGAAAAGGAGAAAAGATCCAAGGCATGTGGACAATCCAGGTAATAATACCATCAAGGCTAAATAAGTGTACTAATTGCTGCTTCCTTCCCTCAAGTCATCTGCATTTCCTCTTGCATTTTGAGACAAAGGATCTCCTCGCACCCAAAGCAGTAAGCCAACCTCTCTGCCTGCCACTTATTGTGTTCCCAGCCACCTCATCCTCTCGAGTCACCCTGTCCCGATCCAATCACTGTTTTTGTAAATCCAAAGTTAAAGCCATCAACCAGCACAAATCCCATTTCAATTCCTAGGAATTTCTTACAGTGCTAGATATCATCAAGCACAAACACACACTGCCAAGGCTAGTTGTCAGGTCATAGAAGTATCAGTTATTGCCAAGTCAAGTTTGAGTCAATTTCAAGTCAGGTCATAGAAACAACTTGAGTCCAACTTGAGTCCAAGTGAACTGACTTGAGTCTACAAAGTGGCTGAAAGAGTCTGACTTGCCCAAGATCATCCAGTGGGTTCCTAGCCAGAACGTTCTTATTCAAGGGATCTTGTTTTGAACAGTCCATTTTGTTTCCTAAGCTAAATATGTTATATTTCCCCTACTACCTAACAATCAGGTGAATATCAAGAGAGTACTGAAAGATAGGAGCTATGACAGGTGTTTGTTTATCTCTCTTCCCCAGAAGGTCTGGGGTGAGTCTACACTGGCTGCTTAATCTAGGCCATGTCCAGAATATTATGTCCTGGAGTGATCAGAATTGTGACCACATGCACCAGGACAAATCTGGTGTGACACCATGTAGTTGCACACATGAACCAGCCATGCTGGCACTGCATCAGCCCCACTGCCCCGTGCCCTGTTTATGGAGCAACCACCCCTGCTTTAGTTTTTTGTGGGTTTTTCGGGCTGTGTGGCCATGTTCTAGAAGAGTTTATTCCTGACGTTTCACCAGCATCTGTGGCTGGTATCTTCACCGCTGCTATATTCAAGGCAGGTACCCCATAACACCACTTCTGCTGATGATAGCAATGTGGGCTCAGACATGTGATCAACAAGCAAGCCCAGAGAGCCAAGAGTTGTGCCATCCCCCTTATTATCACATGTCCAGGTGCCCATTTCTGTCTTCAGCAGACAGCGCAGTGCACTAAGTAGGCTTTACATGGAGCTTCTGCACGTGAAGAAATGACAGAGGCTCCAAAAAAAGGCCACCCCCTTTCCCTGTGCTGCTCAGTTTGGGGAAGAGGGATGGCATCACCTTTGGCAGGTGAACAAATTGATTGGTCCAAATAGAACCTGATTCAGCTGTCTGCATGCCAACAGAACCTGAAGTCACTCCAGGTTTCTGCAAGGAGGTAAGAATACACACACAGACACACACACACTTGAAAGCATATGATTTTAATGTGTTGCAACAGACAGAGCTTTTAATGCATATGTGAGCGTGTGTAATGTTTTATTTTATTGCTTTAAACATAGTTTTAATGCATTTTTTTAAAAAAATAATTCAATAAATAAAATACCAGTGCATAACTATGATTAAAAATGTGCAGATGTACATCACCAAGGCTCCTCAACTAGACTGATGTTTGAAGAAAAGAAATGTGTTGTTAGATGGACAGAAATATTTAGCAAACTGTTTTGAAATGTCAAAGAATGTTTTCTTTCTTCTTCTAAAGTTCTTGTTACATTGGGTCCTGAGCTTTTTTGAAAATCCGTTCATGTATTGGAAGTTCTTAGACCTTAAAACACAGAGATATTTGGTAAAATATATACCTAGGAAGGCAAACTCCAGGAACCCTGGAGTTCTGGACAGTGTTTACAGTTATAACTCTCTCAGCGTGACGTCATTTTAATATTTTTGGCCACTGATGAGTGGTCCATTCTGTGTTTGCTGTTTTGCTGCCAGCAGAAGCTGAAGAACAGAGAAGGTTGATTGGTGCATTAGTGTTCCACCTCTGGGCCACCTCCGAAATTGTGATTCAACAATTGGCCCTGGGTATCCCAGCCAATGCAAAAACATGTTTTTACATTAGGTAAATAAATGTAGAAAAATAGAATGTGGAATGTAAGACAAAGCTACAGAGGAGCTCATCAAGATAATTCTCTTTCTCTCCTTCCCTCCCTCTCTCTTTCTCTTGTGCATACACACAATTACAGTTCTAAATCAATTATCTTGTTTGAATATTTTTGTTTTCTGTTATTGCTTTGATTTTCAAATTACCAAGTCCGTCTTGAGAAGAACCTAAACTGATCTGAATTCTAGGATATCCAAATCAAGATCCAATTCTAATTTAATGTCTGGGCTTCATTAATATTATACTTATGATTTTTTTTTCCAATGAAAATTTAGCTTAAGTGTGAGCTTCTGGGAGTTGGCAAAAATTGTATATGTAATGCAAAAAGTGTCAATTCGAGTACTCTAAACCTAACCACAGTTTGTTTACTAAGTTAGTAGTTTTAGACAACAAATCAAAGTTGTTACCTTAAGAAAGCAGGAAAAGATTCTAACAAACTGATTAGAATCTATAACCCTACATTTTATGTATAGTATTTAGATAATATAGAACAATGTGCAAAAAAGGGCACTTTAAAATCCATCACATTTATTTTACTATGAAGATGAAAGAAATGGCATACAAGAACTAATACCATAAAATTAGCCTTGAGGCAATAGATGGCCTATTTGGCAAGCCATCATTATAATGCTTGTGAGAAGTTCAGCTTTTAGTATATCTTGTGAACTCTTTGGTGGCATGAAAACCTTTCAGTGCTATTCTCAATATGCCGTGTATATTTGACCCAGTTATAAACTTTTCACATATGTGGGTTGAAAATTAGAACATTTTGTCGTAGCTAGGAGTTATAAGCCAGAGCTCATTGATGTGAATGAATAATCCTATATATGTAATCTGTTTTTGCTTTCATTGCCCCAGAGCAACACTTGAAAAGAAACACGTGGCCCTCTAGACTAAAAATGTCCAAACCTCTGATCACTAGAAGCTGATCCAGAAAATTGTGAGCTGAAGTCCATTAACATCTGGAAGGCCATTGTTTCTCCAGCCTTGTACTACAGGAAGCTGAATATACATATAAAGACATGGTGGAAAGTAAAGTTACAGACATAGAATGTCAAAAGCACATGGAAACATTTGTTGGTATTCCTAACAAAGGGCAAAGTTTCTGCAAGCCCCTCTTCCAAGAGCAGTTGAGAAAAACCTTCTTGTTTTTGTTTTTAAACTTTAAGGGATAAAAATGAATGAAGATGAATTTAAGAATCTTCCTCAAAAAATATGAAATGCAGTCAGTAAAATCCCACATAGTGGACAATAAGAATCTTCTGCCTCCTGCCCCCAAATATGTTCAATGGATCAATCACATGCTAGAACAGTCGTTCTCAAATTGTAGGGTGTGACTCTCAAGGGGAACATAATAGTTGCTCAAAGTGGGCACCACACAACCTCCTCCTGCCACATGGGGTATGCATTCTATCAACAGCATAGATTTGGGGCTCTCATCAATTCCAGGAGCAACATGCACCCCCAGTCTCCCTTCAGCCTCTCCAGGTACTTCTTGCCCAGCACCCTCCAGCACCTCAATTGTAACCTCCTTGAAGCTAGAGCAGCAAGGAGGAGGAGGAGGAGGACGACCAACCAGATCAGACCAGGAGGAAGGACACAGACATGGAGGGGGCTCATGCTGCTACTGCCAACACAGGGAGGAAAACCCTCAGGGCAAAGGGGCTTTCTGTGGGGGACCTCCCCATGACCCCTGATCTCAGGACTATGTGAAGGAGGAGGAAGAGGAAGGGAGAAGTTATGGTGGAATGGGGGGGGTGAACATCCCATAGCTCTCCTCCAACAGCAAGGAATCACCTACCTGCCATCCCTTCCCAAACTGGAGCTGAGGGGAAGGGGTCACCCGGTCTTCCTCCATCCCATTCCCTTCTCTTGGATTCCTCCAGGCTGAACTGGCACCTATCCTGGGATGGACAAGCTGACAGTCACTCATCCAAATGCTCCACTGGGGTGCAAATGGTGCAGAGGCAGGAGGAGGAAGCGAAAGAACCCCTGGCCTGGCTGGAGCCAAGAAATTCCCCTGCACCAATCCCATGCCCTCCTGCTACAAGACTATGTCTCCCCTTCCCATGAGAGTGACACTGCAGCAGAGCAGAACTGGCCCATGGGGGCCCCAGGTTCAGGAACTGAGGGGCAGGGGGCTTCAGAGGCTTTTCCTTTTGTGTGTGAATTTCTAATAAAAACACTGAAAGAAAGTTGGGGCCTTCCTTCACAGTCTCTGCTCCTGCTCCAAAAGGGGGTTTGGGGAGGAAACCCTATCTGAGCTCGGGGGGGGGGGGGGTCTGCCATCCTCCTAGAGGAAGGGGCACTTCGTTCCCATTTGGCCAGCCAGGCCTCTGGTGGTGAAAAGTTAGGGGTGTAGCAGCATTCTGAAGGGAACAATGTCCCCTATTTTCTTGGGGCTCAGAAAGGGAATGCCTTCTTCTCCTTTTGCGGGGGGTGAACTTGTGACTTCACTGTCCACAGAAGGGAGATTTGCACTGGAACACACTGGAACCCTGCATTCTCCTCAGTGTAGACAAATGCAAAATTCTACATTTAAGCCTCAAAAACCAAAGGCACAGATATAGAACGGATGATATTTGGCTCAGAAATATTACATATGAAAAGGACCTTGCAATTAGTGTTGATCCTAAGTTGAACGTGAGCCAGCTGTGTGATGCTGCAACAAAGAAGGTTAATGCTATTTTGTTGTGTGCCTTCTAGTTGTTTCTGGCTTCTGGCAACATAACAGTCTCATGGGATTTTCTTGGCAAGGTTTATTCAGAAGAGGTTTGACATTGCCTTCCCCTGAAACTAAGAGCATGTGAAATGCTTAAGGTCACCCAGTGGTTTTCATGGCTAAGCTGGGAATTGAACCCTGGTCTCCAAAGTCACAGTCCAACACTCAAACCAACTACATCATGCTGGCTCTCAGTGTGCATTAATTGAAGCACAGCTTCCAGATTAGGGGAAGCAATAGTTTCCCTCACTTCTGTACTGATCAGGTCTCATCTGGAGTATTGTGTTCAGTTATGGGCACCTCATTTTAAGAAAGATATAAACTAGTTGGGAAATGTTCAGAGAAGGACAGTGAGGATGATCAAAGGTATGGAGAGCAAAACATATGAGAAGATGTTGAAAGCACTGGGCATGTTCAGCTTGGTGAAGAGATGACTGAGGGGTGATATGATGTCCCTCTTTAAATACCTCAAGAGTTACCCCAAAGAGGAGGGGGGCAGGCCTGATCTCTGCTGGCCCTGCAGGTAGGACTAGGTCTATTGGTTTTAAATTACAGGAGAGTACAGACTATCACACAGTTTAAAAAACCAAATTACTGCTGCCAAATTCAATTTGAATTCAGGATACATCCAGATTTTATCGCACATGTTTTTGCCACCGATGCCACCAGGCGGGTGCATCCTGGGTAACATCCGGCTAGAATCTGAGTTCAGCTGGCTGATTTGCAAAGCCAGGAACTTGGATTCTAGCCGGATGTTACCCGGGATGCACCTGCCCAGTGGCATCGGCGACAAAAACACGTGCAATAAAATCTGGATGTATCCTGAATTCAAATTGAATCTGACAGTGGTAATGCAGCTTTTTAAACTGTGCAATAAAGTCCTACATTTCTTTTGAACATCAAAAGAAAGAAACTCTTGATAGTAAGAGTGGTATGGCAGTGGAAGCAATTACCTAGAGAGATGGTGGGATCTTTTTTCCTGGCTGGCTTCAAAAAGAGTCTGGACAGGTACCTGCAGGTACCTTATAAAATGTTAAAATATGAATATACACGAAGATGTGAATGAAAATACACACTCTAAACCAACAAAAAAATTTATCCGTATACTCCATCCGGGGGAGGGGGGCATGATCTCGACATGTACGTGTAAAGGGATCACAGAGGCAAAAAGATGTGCTAGAACATCTGCTTATTCTGCCTACAGTAGAATATTCCAAAAGAAGTTTCTACTCCACAATAGTGAGACACAAGCAATGTTAAATGCAGTACAAGAAATCGTTTTAAATGAGCCACTCACCACATCAGTAAAATTTGCACCCTCACATGATGACAGCCAGTTGTTATCATGCTGCAGTGAAACCCTGGTTTTTGATTGCTTTGTGGGTTGAAAACAATGCAATAATTGGAATAATTTTGACAGAAGCACTCATCTATGGTATGAATCTCCAATGATTGTTGTGCTGGTAGTACAGATCAAATAAAGTAAGAGTCATGCCACCTACACCCCATGTGTCCTCTAAAGAAAAATGCTAGCAGTTCAAAACAAAATTTTCCAGCTTGGCAAAGGGCCTTTCCAGCCCTCCTAGATTTCTGAAGTGTGTGATTCTTGCTCATATGTCAAAGGTGGCACCAGCATGTGTCATGAACAGAAAGCTGGAGGGGGGACATCTAACTTCATTTTTGGACAAAATATTGGTTCTGTGATTAACTACTGCATGAGCAGAACAATTAATTCCAGTTTGGCTCATGATAACAGAAGCTACTGGGCATCTTAATATTCATGTTATAGTGTGTATCAATGGTGGAAATCCTTGGAAAGCAACAGGATAGCAGGGATAGCTTGTCACGCCCTGCCTTCTGCAGTTTCTTGTAGAGAAAGACAGAACAGTGAACTGTAGGGGGATAAGAAGCAGTCTGCAGCTTAGTCAACCCTCAACACCCTTCCCTTTTCAAAGCCATATAATGGCCATAGCAATAGCCCATAGGAATTGGCAGTTGCTGGGATGCAAGGGGGGCATGGATGGGGCTGCATGCACAGAGCAGAGCACTCTATATACACCATTTCCAGCATATACAAACATCAAGTATCCTAGTATCTAGACTATACAGTGGTCTGTTCCCTTACATGGGGATATCTTCCGGATACCCCTCCCCTCGCATAAGGGAAATTCTATATATGCTCGAGCCCATTAAAGACAATGGGGCTCATGCACGCAGCGGCATGCTGGCACACAGCATGAACGCCATGGGTGAGTGCGCCATTATATTTTCTGGAGCATGGCGCCATTTTTCTGGCGCAGCATCCCATGTATGCTGGAAGCCACGCAAGTCACGCCCATGTATGATGTGGGTGCATTGTATGATAGATTGTCTTGCAAACTGGATGGAAGCATAACTTTTCAGTTTAACCTATCAATTTCCTGGGCAGGTGGGTGTTCCCTGTTAGATCGTGAAAGTATTTGTCTTCTGAGTCAGTTTTCCATCCCAATCAAAGTTTTTTTAAAAAAAACTGATATGCCAATAAAATGGCTTAGGTTTTCTTACTCTTTTGCAATACCTTCATAACTGAATCATGCTCTGGCTTGTATAACTTGTACATAAGACTCCAAAACAAGCAGAGTGCCATCTCTTAGAGTAAGCATTGGCCAGCTACTGTAAGAACTGGGGCTTCATATTTTTTTTCTCCAGAACAACATATCCCGTCGAATTTGGTATAGAGATGACGATTAAGACCCCTCTCTAAGTATGATGGTATATAAACTGATGTTTGGAGATTTTAAGGAACTAATAGGGATGTATAATTCAGTATTAATATTTTATTGACTGTTCAATTGCATTGTATTATTTTAATGATGTAATCCCGCTTCAATCCTTGGAAGAGGCAGGACATATAAATAAAAATTATTATTATTATTATTATTATTATTATTATTAAAATATTTACGGGGTTTTAATGGAAAAGAAACATTTCAGGTACAGGTAAAAACACCCAAATTTTTTCTATGTAAAAAGAACAATTAAGCATGTTATATGGAGCAAATAACTCCTTTGTTCAAAAAGCTCCACTGGTCATCAAAATTCTGGGCAAAATTCAAAGTGCTGGTTGGGTCCAGACATATTAGAAAGACAATATCTCCCTGTACAATCCTACCCAAGTTTTTACATCTCTGGGGGAAAGATTTCTCTTGGTCCCACCACAAGTATGTCTGGTAAGGATTTTAGAGACAGCCTTCTGGATAGCTGCTCCCAAACTATACAATTCTCCTGTGAGATCGCTTTATCTAGACAAGCCTTCAGCTTTTCAGTGGTTGGGTTAGCGCAACACATGTAGTGATTTTAATGTAACAAGTTGTTGTTGTTTTTTACGGTTCTAAGGCCCTATACAGACAGGCCCCAAAGGCTGGCCTGTGAGCAAAATCAAGGCCCATCATCCTGATGTCGCATGCTCTGACTATGCCCCTGGGGCATCATGATGTGCACTCTGGCACTGCGTCCAGATAATGCAGCAGCGAAGAGGCACCATACAACCATACTGCTGTGGCTATGGTATCCTTTGAAGGGTCCAAAAAGGAGTTGCTTTTTGTGGCTCCTTTTTGCGCTCTCCAAAGGCCAGATTGGGGCCATGGCATGAGGTTGCTGTGGCCCCCGATTAATGGATTGTTGTAGAAGGATTAACTGCCCTCAAGTTGACTTTGACTTTGATGTGGGCCCCAAACAGATGGGCCAAAAGGACCACAATTAGGCTCCACTGGGGGCTTGGTATTTACATGATGCACAACCCGAGTGCAGCCAAAAGCTGCCCCAATGCAATGGAAAAGAGTCAGCCTGAAAAAAAGCAGAAATAAACTGCTCCTTTTCAGTGGTTGGTTTAAAACAGCAGCGATGAGCTGGATTGGGACCGCATGCATGTGGTTGCTACTGTCCATGGGTGGGGTTTTTTTCACCCCATGGTGACCTTGTGGATGAGGAACCTCCAAGACCCCCTTTACTGTACCTCTCTGCTCAGGTCCTGCAAACCCAGGTCCACATCCTCCCTGATTGAGTCTAACCATCCAGCATATGGTTTTCTTTTTCCACTGCCTTCCCCCTTTCCTAGCATCATTGACTTTTCTAATGATTCATGCTTTCTCATGTTGTGGCCAAAATACAACAGCCTTAACTTAGTCATTTTGGCTTCCAGAAAGAGTTCAGACTTGATCTGTTCTAGAACCCATTTGTTTGCTGACTTGTCCATCCATGGTATCCTCAGCACTTTTCTTCAGCACCACATCTCAAATGAGTTTATTTTTGTCCTATCAGCTGTTTTTACTGCCCAGCTCTCACATCTGTACATGGTGATGGAGAATACAATGGCTTGGACAATCTTCACTTTAGTTTTCAATATCTTTACATTTTCTGATCTTGTCCAGTTCCTTCATAGCTGCCCTTCCCATTCCTAGTCTTCTTTGATTTCTTGAATACAGTCTGTTCTGATCAATATTTAAACCAATGTATAGGAACTCTATGAATATTTCAATGTTCTCATTGTATAGGATGAATTCTTGTTGATCTTTTGTGCTCATTATTATTATTATTTTATGATTCAGCATCAATTCAACTTTGGCACTTTCTTTCTTGACCTTCTTCAGTAATTGATCTGGGTCTTTGTTTGTGTAACATTGTGTAATCTGCATATTTTAGGTTGTTAATGTTTTCTGATGTTATATCCAATTTAGGAAACTGTGATTCAGTTATATTCTCAAGGCTGGCCTTTACAACATACAAAAACAAATTATCTTTCAGTAGCAAGCTTATCACACAGGCAGGCTCCCACCTAGGTTTTGAATTGAAGATGTTTAATACTCTTATAACAAGATAAGCATCATTCATTTTTGTTCTTTTTTCATAATCTCTTTTCACCTTGTCTGTATGGGTTATCAGCCATTGCCTTCACATAATACCACACCTTCAGTATGTTTAGTTCACTTCAATTACATCCTATGATGTTTACTTAGATATAAGTTCCATTTAGGTCAATGGCGGTTGCTGCCACATAAGCATGCATAGAATTGCAGCATCTGGCTAAAACTAGATGTGACATTAACTGCATGAATTCAGTGGACATGATTGGTTTTAAGTGGAAACCACTGGGAAGCCTGAGTAGTCTTGTAACCATAGGAGTGGGTAGGTAGCAATGGGGAATTCAGCTACTTCATACCTATTCTGATAAAACAAATCTCTCTAGAGTTCTTACTTGGATAGCAGTGGAATTTTCTACTGCCTCCAGTGTGGTTCTAGTAAACAATGAACAGCCATTTCTGAAGCTATTTTTGTTAAGGCCCTGAAAGGAACAGAAAAAGTGAAGCATTCCTTCCACTGTCCATTGCCATGGTAAAATATACATGCTGCCTCCATTCACACATTTAATGTTGCACAAGCTATGGCAATTTTCCTGTAATGTCTTACTAAGTTGATTTTAAAAATACTTTTTGCAGCCTGGGATGAAAAAACAAGATGGCTCCCCATCCCCATTCCCCACACATGAGTCAACTGAATTGGCCATTGTAGCTTACTTCAATACTGGTGACAGCATAATGTCCTCCATCAGATCTGAGGGCAGCAAGTTAAGTGAAGGGAGCACAGAGTAGGGTGTGTGGTGAAGACATAACTGTCCCCCAACAGAAAGGAATGTATGGGGAGGGTTCAGGAGGAATAGGTGACACTATTTACGCCTCACAGCTCACTGTAATGGCAGGGCCAGCATTGTAGAGAAGGCCAAAACATATAATTCCTACTAATGAATGGTACCGGATGGTTTTCATCCTCCTCTTGTGTCATTAGGTACAGATGTTAAATTATAACTGGACTGTCTTGAGTGTCAAATATTTCCCAAGGGAGTTGTCTCCCCAGAGAACTCCCCAATACTATCCTAATCCATTATCACTCCATTTATCATTGACTGATGCCAGATTACCAGGTGAGACCAAGTAAACGGCACTGAGCATAGTTTACCACTGAATTTAGACTGTCTTGCAGATTACAGCATGGGACTGATTTTTTTTGCAGCTAAATTTTGGACCACTTCAAAGAAGTACTGGATGGCACTGAACTATCTACAATATCTCCCAAAGGTAAATGTCAGTGGCATGTGGAATTAGCACTCATAGACTTAAAGGCTTGGACGGAGGTGATATCATAGTCTAGGCTGGTTTTTGATAAGCCTACACACACACACCAGTAGCATCACTTGCAGCTGGCAGCTGCTAGTTGTGCTCTCCCAAAATAGTACAGAAGAAGTAATTCTTTAATTTGAAATGTGGGAAGTGGTTATTACCAGATGTGATAACCCCCCCCCCCAACACACACATACACATTTTATGTATTTGAAGAGGTTGGCCCTGAATGTCAAGGGTGGAATCTGGAAATTTCATTAAAGCTGTGCATGCTTACTTGAAAGTAAGCACTGATTTGAAATCAGTGAAATGTCTGAGAAAACATACCCAGGATTGAAGAATTCATCACTAACATATTTTGTAAGAGAAAAGCAAAAGCCTTTGATAGGATGCTTTACATTCAAAAGATCTTTTACATAAAGTGTACATTGGGGCAGGGACATGTTTGGAAGCTCATGTTGGCTCTATATCAGTGCAAATTAAAAAGATAATCAAAAGTACACAGAGATTTAGAAGATCGCCAAACCTAGCAAACCTGACCAGCAGATTAACATTTTAGGGTGGAATCAATCAGCATCCTTCTGTGGTAATGTCACAATACAATAGCAATAGGAAGTACACTTCTATACTGCTTATCAGTGAACTAGCACTCCCAAAGCAGTTTACAGTGTGTAAGTCAATTGCTCCCAACAAGCTGGGTACTCATTTTACCCACCTACAAAAAGATGGAATGCTGAGTGCACCTTGGAGTCCTTCTCTAGGATCAAATTTCCAGCATTGTGGTTGCAGTACAGGCATTTCATCTCTGCCACCAGGGCTCCATACATGTAGAACAGAACTACAGATTATGAATTTATGGAGGAAAAGTGGTAGAAAAGGTCTCTTTAAAGGCAGCTTATCTAACCCATTTGGTAAATATTGAAAAGAAAGCAAAATATGACAACATTTCAGCTTGTTGTTCAGCATAAACTATAGGGTTTATGTCACATTTCCATTTAATTCTCCACAACAGTAATTCCCACAAAGTCCCACAAAGATTTTGGACTTTAAATTTCAGAAATATCAGCCAGCATAGTAACACATTTGGAAAGGTGATATTCAAATATCTAAAGTGCCTAAAGTTGCAAGCCACTGTAGGAAGCAATGTTTGGCCCATGCTGGGACCTCAGAGCCACATGCCATTGTAGGACAACTGGTGGCATGCACTTGTTCCCATATTTTCATATATACACACACACTCACATACACATCATTCACAGACACATATATTCCATTTACACATACACCTACTTAACATCACCACACACATATGAAGCACACTTTCACCATTCATAAACATATGTGCATGCACATATGTACACAGTCAAACATACCCTTCCCATCCCCAATTGATTTATGAAGATCAGATGAGTGGGTGGAGAGACATTTTCCTCTGCCCAGCACTTACAGAGGCTTCCTTTCTAAGCACTCATTAAAAAGACTTGGCTTTCTCCCATGTTTACCTTTAATCTCAAATTATTCCTTCAATTAATAAAGATATTTATTAAAATTCAAATAAAAGATGAATAGAACAAAATTCTTAGCTGCCTACACTGGCCCAATATAGTTAAGTACAGCTTTCCCTGTATGGCCATGGCCATGTTTAATTGCCATGTAGCTGTTAAAGATGAGGAGCCTCTTAGAAAGGGAGAGGTGGCAACAGTCCGAATTCAGCATTACAGCAATGGGACACACAGTGACCCAAAGGCTTTTAAGAGCTAAGCATCCAAAGTCCCCAATCTAAACAGAAAAAGTCTACTAGTTGTGCTTTCTCCCACATTTAAATGTTTTAGACATCAGCTTCTATTAAATTTACAAATAAGTGTGTACATTTTCGAAAGTTCTTATCAAAAAATGAACCAAACTAAATTTTCTAATTGGCATGAACATGCTTTCTCATTCTCCCTCACATTTTATTGCAATATATGAATAGTACCATGTGATATCTGTATTGGTGCTCTGAGATGTTTTCAGGTGTAAACAGTGAAACTGCAATGCTGCACTGACCCACAGTGGACTAGTGGAGTAAATAAATTCTTCAGTTTGAAATGCTTGGGTCAAATTAAGAACTGACCTGTGAAAAATACTGTGTTTCTGCAAAATAAACATGTCTACACTTTAAATACTGACACACAAGAGACAGGAAGGATTCTCCTTTATCTATTGGCGGAAACTATATCCAGGTGGGAAATAACCAAAACCACTCACTATTGGCATATCAATCTAAGCTCATTTCCAGGCATCAAGAGCTGGCATAGTTTGATACTTGTCAAAAACCACATCCTTGAAGTGCACTCACCACTGTCGATCCTGCTGTTCATCCTCCTTGCTAAGTTTTCACCTGCCCTGCCTAAAAAAAGAATGAGAAAATGGCAACAAAAGAAGAGGTCGAGAAATACTCGTTGTTTTATATGTTTTACTTTGCAGAGAAAACCTAATGGAAGTCACACAAAAAAAAAAAGAAAATAAAACAATTTTGTTATTAAGATATACTGTCAATATTAATATCCAAGGTAAAAGGTACTTTGAAAAAAACTATGTAGAATGGCTGACATATTTTGCTAAAAGGCATGGATATTATGTCAATAATATGTATAATGAATTCTGAAAATAAAAAAGAATGAGAAGATGAAGCAGCAGGTTTTCTTTTCTTTGTCCCTCCTTCCTGGCAGTTGAGGGGATTGGGCCCAGGGGGAGAGGACAACTGAGTGGTCAGTAGTTGTAGTGGTGAAGAGGAAAGAAGCATACTTGAGAGGGGAGAGAGAGGGGGGGCATTTTGATTGGGTAACTACATGATTTATTTTTCAAATATCAGTCCTTTGTTCAAAAGACTATGAAAGGACAATCTGTTGGCTCTCCTCTGTGTCCTGCAGGTGTGCAGCAGCCAAAAGAAACGAAAAACTAGGTCCAAACAGTGGTGCCAATGTTCAGCACTGTCTGAGGTGCTTGACCTCAACAGTAGCTCACAGCAGTATGCAGAAGCACGACCCAGTATACAGTATTTGGCAATAAAACACTGATCAACCTGAAGTAAGGCACAGATACAATTGACTTCTTCCAAAGTCTTTAGAGGCTTTTATGTTCTGTTGCAAAATATATACAAAGTATTTACAACAGAAACTCTGACTTCTGTCAACATATAGTGTCTGCTACAATCCACTTCTCCAACAAACACACTCTATAAACCCTCCAAAACACTCCACTAACTCCTTTCTTCAACTGACACCTGTCCTGGGTTCCAGAGCCCTTATATGCAATGGTGATACCATTAGAGTTGACACCTAGTGTTTCTTAACATTTACAGCCATAGAAAATATTTTACCACTTCTGAAAGGGACATTTTACCCAACACAGTATTCTTCTTGCTCTTGTCACTCCAAGGTCTAGCCTCCCTGCACCCCTCCTCTTTTTCAATGTCAAATTGATATCAAAAGAGATATTTTAGGTATGTCGCCAAGAAGGTACCCCCAATGTAGAAAACTAGCCATGCCATATAAAGACATTCATAGCCATATAAGCAGATCTGACTGGCTCAGCATGTGGGAAGCTCAAGAGCACATGGCCAGGATAGAGCAGTCAAGGTCTGCCTAATCCCTTCACTGATAAGAGTGATGATGGGATATAGAGTGGGTGCTACCACCTTTTATATCATTAATTCTTGTGAGTGTGTGTGTGATCATGCTTTTATGGCAGGGGTTTACCGCATTGCTAAAAAAAACCTGCCACGCTGAAGTCTCTTTCAGGATATAGTCGGGTATTATCATATGCAAAATGCCGCCAATGCCACCAGCTGAGTGAAGCCCAGCTAACGTCCATTTAGAAGCTGTGCTCAGCCAGCCTCTTTTCAAAACTGGGAAGCTCCCGGCTTTGCAAATTGGCCAGCTGAGCATCGCTTCTAGCCGGAAGTTAGCCCAGCTGCACTCAGCCAGTGGCATCAGCGGCATTTTGTGTATGATAATACCTGACTTCATTCCAAAAGAGACTTCAATGCAGCAGGGGTAAGTTGGGTTTTTCAAGCAATGCAGTAAACTAAATGGTGATTCCCTTTTACCAATAAAACAACATTTGGACTTTGCATTCTGGAGTTCTGTTTCTCAGAACCAGTATACACAGGCCTGATCTCTGCTTTCAGTTGCCCTCTCAGCTGCTGCAACTGAGCTAATAAAATTCTCCTATTAAATATTGATTGTGGGTCCCTACTGATACCCTTGCAATTTGGGTGACACCTTCCATTTGAAGGGCCGTCAAATTCAAATCCACCCTAAAGGTCAAGATAAGCAGAAGACAGAGCAGAAGCCCTGAAGTTGGCTGTCAAGGGTTAATTTCAGCAGCCTGAACCAACACATAGGTTCCTGGTTCACAGTGATTCCCACTATAGTAAGAGCTACTGCATTTCTATTTAATATCGAGCTATTTCCCCCTAAATTTACATACCTACATATCAATTAGCTTGTGCAAATCTCTCCTTTAGGTAAATCTTTACAGGCATCATTTTGGTTCCATCTTTTTGGTATTGTATCTTTTCTTTTGTGAGCAGCAATGCATAAATGACAACCTTGCCTTTTGTTGCACACACTCCATACCATGGTGCCAGAATTGATAGTTCTAATCCAGGCACTTGATGGTCTTTGGTATGAATCTGGAGGTGTATCAAATACCTCCATTTTGGGATAGGGTGCCTTTCCTGATCAGCTTAATTCAGGATTGGGGAGAATTTGCCATCCACATATCATGTCCTGTAATTTTCTCCAGCTCCATTCAGAATGGTCAATAGTGAGAGACTGTGGGAATTGTAGGTGAAAACATCTGAAAGGGCAAAGCTTCTCCACCCTTGCTCTGTTCTGCTTACATTGGCCACGTTAGTTTAGATAATGCTGGTGCATGTTAAATCTACATAAGTCTGCATTCCCAACCTAACACTAAGCCTGTTTCTTATGTTATGAAAGAATGAATATCATGTATATAAATACATGGTATTTATTCCCGTCCATCAAATAGTTACAATAAGAACAACTCTCCCCTGTTCACCACATCTTTTAGCGCAGCTTCCTCCAACTCTGTGCCCTCCAGATGTTCAGGCTATAGTGCCCCCACCATTCCCAGCCAGCACTGCCTCATAGTTCAACACAAGTGGTAATCTTAGAGATGAAATAATTAGCAAAGTCACCTAGTGACTTTGCTAATTATTTCATCTCAATGATTACCACTATTCGCTCTGAGATAGTCCCTCCTGATTCTTCTTCTGCTCATAATCTTCTATCGCCCTCGCCTAACAAATTTTCTGCATTTCCTCCTGCCTCTTTGGATGAACTCTCTACACTTCTGAACTCTTCCAAACCTGCAACCTGTTCTCTTGATCCAATTCCTACTCATCTTCTAATCTCTATAGCTCCCTCCTTTCTGCCCTCACTTCTCCATATCTTCAATCTCGCTCTCTCTACAGGCTCCTTCCCTTCGGACTTCAAACATGCTCTCATTTCCCCAATTCTGAAAAAACCTTCTCTCGACCCCTCTTCTTTGTCTAGCTATCGTCCGATTTCTCTTCTTCCTTTTCTTTCTAAGGTTTTGGAACGGGTTGTTTATTCTCGCTGTCTTGAGTTTCTGGAAACCAACTCCATCCTCGATCCCTTTCAGTCTGGTTTCCGCCCAAGGCATTCCACAGAGACAGCCCTCACTAAGATCTCCAATGACCTTTTACAGGCCAAGGCTAATGGCCTCTACTCTGTTCTCATCCTTCTTGATCTGTCTGCAGCCTTTGACACCGTTGATCACTGTCTTCTAGTGGATATACTTTCTGACCTTGGGTTCTCAGACTCTGTTCTCGACTGGTTTAGATCTTACTTGTCTGGCAGATCTTTCGCAGTAGTTGCAGGTGGTCAGACTTCTTCTACTGTTCCCTTATCTGATTAACCATCCATTATGAAGCCAAGCCCTCCCTCCAGTCCATCTGCCTTGGTCCAGGCCTTGGAGGTAGAGAGGAACTGGTGGACCTCTTACCCTTTCCCTCCATCACTCCCTTCTCCTTCTGTGTCATGTCTTTTTAGATTGTAAGCCCGAGGGCAGGGATCCGTCTAACTAAAAAGATTGCATGTACAGCGCTGTGTAAATTTACAGTGCTTCATAAATAAAGGT
>NC_056523.1:260062460-260074988 GCF_019175285.1 Sceloporus undulatus
TAATAATAATAATAATAATAATAATAATAATAATAATAATAATAATAATAATAATAATTGATTAGAAAAGACTGCTTTAGAGGAGCACATTTTATTTTCACTATGAGAGACCTACAACTCTGGCTATTGTCATGGTTATGTTATGGCTACAGGGATCTGATAACAGAAAACAAAGCAAATTCCATGTTCTATTAAGTAGCATGCTGAAAATATCACATTTTCTGCACAGCATTTTTATTTTTAAATAACTTGGGTTGGAACCATTTTGGTTTTTGTAAATCTGTGCCACTGGCATGATACAAATCCCCTGGAATTCTGAGATTTACCTTTGAGCAACAAATATAGAATCAGTTGGCTTCTGAGTTTCCAGTTGTGGTGTTATTAAAATAGGACTGAATTTTCCCAAACCTGCTTGGAAAAGAAAGATAATAGGTCTTTGATTGCATCAGTACTGAATCTCTTTGCACTTACATTCATATTTCATGAATGGTACTGACTGCAATGGAAGTAAGTGAATGGTGAATCAGAGTGTGCAGGATGTATTATGAATATATTGGCTAACCCTTCTGTTGATGCAAACCATGTTGTTGTTCAAAGTAATTACAACGTATTTCATGCAGTTCAAGTGTAAAGTATTTCATGCTATTTCTCCATTTTATTTGCAAAGTAGAGCTGGCCACCAACTCAGAAGTGGCAAGGTGTTTTAGGACAGAGCGTGTGGGCCATGTAGTTTGTCCTGAGCTCCAGAACATAACTTTCTGTATACAGGTATCCTAGAGGATGTTGTCCAGTATACATCAGTAAGAATCAGGTGGCTTTTTTATTAAATGGAGAAGAATACCACTACCTTGTTTGCCAAGCAAAATGTGTGAGTTAGTTCTAAGTAGGTTTGAGCTCTTTCATTGAGAATTCTAAATAACCCTCCCTAAACTGCCAATCCTAGGATTCCTAGGATGGAACCATGTTGTTGTTGCTGCTGCTGCTATGTGCCTTCAAGTTGTTTCTGACTTATGGTGACACTAAGGCTAATCTATCATGGGGTTTTCTTGGCACGTTTCTTGAGAGGGGGTTTCCCACTGCCATCCTCTGAGACTGAGAGTGTGTGACATGCCCAAGGTCACCAAGTGGGTTTACATGGCCAAGCTGGAATTTGAACCCTGGTCTCCAGAGTCCTAGTCCAAAGCTCTTACTGGATAGTTCTATCATTCTGCAGTGGGAATGGGCCCCAAGTTAATATTGCCTTTTCATGACAACATCCTCGAAACAACAGTCTTCTAGCATAGATGAATAGGAGCTGGAGCGGATTACTTATGATGGCAAGACACTTGTTGGAATCCTGTATTACCTTTTACTCAATGTAACTTTGTGTATACTTAGCTAAGTAGCAGAAGAACTACAAAACCCTATTAGTAATTTGTGAAGATGCATATCATGGCACCAACAAGAGTATCTGATTGCATTGGGATTGATGTACATTGGTGTGTGATACACTTTGCTTCATGATGTGCATTGTGCACTTTGCTGACTGTGCTATGTAGTAATGTAACAACAATCCTCAATTGGTTACAGGCATTATGAAACTTACGAATTCTAATTCCCACATATGTAAATGCACTTACAAAAACATAGCTCCCATATAAGCTTCTGGCCACTATAAATATCCACAGGTACACATTCCTTCTTAGCATCCATCTGAGATAGCATCTATCTGGGACAGCAGGCATATAAAAGTGTTTGCCAAAGGGCTGGCACACAGCTCAAATGGTGTTGTCTCAGCCATCCTCACTGAGCATTCAGCCTGCCTGGATAAGACAGGCAGCCAATACTCATCAGCTACTGGAGGCAATGTTTATCACTTACTGTGGAAAGACATCAAGTCAGCTTAGAGACTCTGACCTGCTTTCTAGACCTCTGACTGTTTTGTTTGCATCTCCCTAAGACCTGTCTTGGTATTCCTGGCTACTGACAGATTACTCAGCTTCTTGATATTTGGATTGCTAATGATCCATGTGACTCCTCTCCTCTCCCAGTGGATTACAACAAATTATCTGTTCTTTATCAAAACCCTATTATCATAAGTTGGGAACAACTTGAAGACACTGGCGTCACTAGGCTTGGCATCACCCAGCGAGGTAATTCATGGTGCCATCCTCCCTTGACCTCCTCCAATACCACACCATACAGAATCCTTAGTAATGCTTTTTGTACTAATGTTACCCATAAATTGTAATTCCCATATATCACAGAACATAATGGCAATAGTTGTGACATAACAACTAGCAAAATTAAAATTATATCTTTAAAATACATATGCACAGCCTGAATGTATTTGCCTGTACATAGTTTCATGTGGTTAGCCTGGGGTCTCTCCTTTCTCTTCCCATTGAGCCTTGCCCCACTCACACCATCTCTTCAGCATTTTAAAGGGATGCAGGCAAATGTCACAGTCCATTTTTGTCAAAAAGCAGACATTTGGTGATCAATGGCGTCAGCTGGTATGATTCACACACCCCACACCCCATAGTGACACCCCTGATTGAAGGCAAACAACAACAACAACAACAACAACAACAACAACAACAACCCTTTAAGCATATATGACATAATTCAGGAACTATTCCTCACTTTAAAAAACAACAAAAACGGCTGGACTACTGTTAGTATTTTATACTTCTGTAAGCTCCCCTACAGAAGCTTTGGACATTTTCCTCCTAAACTGAACATCCCTATTCAGTTCAAGTTTGTAGCAGTAGATTTGCCCATGTGGTGCCACTGGAGATTATCACACTGAGGGTAAGGATGGGAGGATTGCTCCTGCCCTTATCCTGTCCCATTCGTGTGATCCGGGCAAAAATTATCACACCCCACACGCTTCTCCCAATCTTCTCCCATCAGTGAAGTGTAATGGATTCATCATTTGGTATCAATAGAAACTCCCGTTAATACCAAATGATGGGCCCATTACACTTCAGCGACAGGAGGAGAACGGGAAAAGCATGCGAGGTGTGATAATCTTTGCCCCGATCACGTGAATGGGACGGGATAAGAACGAGAGCAATCTGCTTTGCTCCAGTCCATACCCTCAGTGTGATAATCTCCATTGTGTGAGCACATGCACTAATGGCTTCAGCAACATATGATTCACATATGCAGTGAACATGCACATTCAGTTGGGCATTTGGTTGCACATTCAGTTGTGCATTTAGTCATGCAATTCTACAATTCAGTTTAAGGATTGAGTCACACAGTCAATGCAGAATTAAAAGTAAGCATGCAAAGATTTACACTAAGCAACTCTCACAAAGGATCTTGGCCTTTCATTTTCAGCCTATAGTAAAGAAGCACTCATTGTAAACCTTACATTTTTGGCTGGTTCCAGAATGCATTACTGTATTTTTCTAGCTATATTCTGCTACCAGTCACCTGGATCCAGGATTTATTTCTCTGAAAATACACCACACAGGTAGTTTGCTTATTACTTATCTCTTTAATAAGAAGGAAAGGGATCAGATAGCAAAGCAATGTGCTGTTATCATCAGATCATTTCAGGCAGGAAATTCTAACAGAGAATGAAAACAGTCCTTGTTGTTATCTTGTGCATTTTTATAAAAAGCAATCTAAGCAAAATTCACTGGCTGCCTTCCATAAAGTAGCTATCCAGATGTCCCTGCATTTCAGATGATACAGTTGCACAGACAACCACACTTTCTATATTAGGATTCCAGGATCTTTAATAATTGATTACTATGGGCCTGAACAGACAGGCCAAAATAAAGCTGCTTCGGGTCTCTTTGGAGGTATGCTGTTTAAATGATGCATGTGTCCTAAGAGGCCGGAAGCCGCGCTAAAGCCATGCTCCAGTCCTAAGAACTGGAACACAGCTTTGGCGTAGCTTCTGGCCTCTTAAAATGAGTATGTCATTAAAACAACATACCTCCAGAGAGACTTGAAGCAGCTTTATTTTGGCCTGTCTGTTCAGGTCCTTAGTTTATTTTTCCAAGGAGTCAAGCTTAGCTCTCTGCTGTCTTAACCCCACAACAGCCCCGTGATGTGAACCCTTTGAGAGACAATTACTGTATGTTATGATCTGGGTCTACATTTCCCAGGTCTGATGCTCACTAGGAATTATCTGAATAGATTTCAACAAATACAGCCTTTCAAAAGTCTTCCTTCTATGCAATATTTATGGTATAGGCAACAGACTAGTAGGGTGTGGTAGGTTTGGTGTTGCCCTAGGACTCTAGAAGACCAGGGTTTAAATCCCTGTTCAGTCATTGAAACCCACCAAGTGACCTTGGATTTCAGCCAAGAAAACCCTATGATGGGGTCTCCATAAGCTGCATCAATAGAACTATAGTGTTTAGATCAAGGGAAGTAATAGTGCCACTCTGGTCAGGCCCCCACCTGGAATATTGTGTCCAGTTCTGGGTGCCACAATTTAAAAAAGACATTGAGAAACTGGAGCATATCTAAAGGAGGGCGACTAAAATGGTGAAGGGTCTGGAAACCATGCCCTATGAGGAATGACTTAGGGAGCTGGGGATGTTGTCTGGAGAAGAGAAGGTTAAGAGGTGATATGATATCCCCATTTAAATATTTGAAGGGATGTCATATTGACGAGGGAGGAAGCTTGTTTTCTGCTGCTCCAGAGACTAGGACCCGGAGCAAGCTACAAGAAATAAGATTCCACCTCAACATTAGGAAGAACCTCCTGACAGTAAGGGCGGTACGACAGTGGAACAAACTCCCTCGGAGTGTAGTGGAGTCTCCTTCCTTAGAAGTCTTTAAACAGAGGCTGGATGGCCATCTGTTGGGAATGCTTTGATTTAGATTTCCTGCATGGCCCTTGTGGTCTCTTCCAACTCTATGATTATATGATTCTATGATAAGACAGAGTCAAATAGAATGTAGTCCAAAGTTGTAGTCCATTGCCCAAACTACTGCACCACACTGGCTCTCTATTTCATCCATGCTGATTCATATATATTGTTTTCCTTTGTGGATTGTTGACCTCATATGATGGGTGTTACCACAGCAAATATTACACATTATATTTTACAAAGTAGTTTAAAGGAGCATACCTTTCTGTTTAGCCTCTGAGGACCTACACATGTAAAAATAATATATTTGTCAATGTTTGCATTTTGCTGGAATTGACACAGTATCCGTTGCTGCTATTAGCCACAGCAATCAAGTTTAGCTGTTCCCATAATGCTTGAAATACTTCCAATGGATAGCTACCAAACTTATGGGCACACACACATCTTTATTATCAGTCAGAGGGGAATTGTACTCCAATATATTTTTATTGCACATAAAAGCAAAGAAATGAAAACCGCAAACTGGACAATATACCATTCTGTACCTAAACTGTCAGTGGTGAGACCACATACAAGCATTTGTGCACTGTAAAAACTTGCCCAGAACAATAACAGTTGTGTACCTCCTGTAACAAGAGACCACTCTCTGGATAGCAGACCATTATATCCTCTTAATCCCCCCCCTTCCAATCTGTAATGCCCAACTTCCCCATTCCAATTGTCACTATTAGAAGCAGACAGTCTCAGATGTTTCTTACCACTGTGTTGTCATTATTGCATTAGCTAGTACCTTGTCCATTGGGAAGAAGACATGACACAAAAGGAAAAGGGAATGGTGGGGGGGGGGGGGAATCAAGTCCAGTCGTTCACACACGATCATCATTAAAACTGGACTTGCCACTTCATTTCCATGCACAAAGGATTTTGAAGTTGAATTGACATTCCCACATACCAATGGCATATATATGTCTGTCCCTGGTTTCCACTCCACCAAATGCATCTGAGGAAGTAGACTTAAATCTATGAAAGCTCATGCAGCCATTTTCATTCTTTCATTTAGTCTCAAGGTGCTATAAGATCTCTCTACATACCAAATCAGAACAGCTAGAGGATATGTGGAGGGTATGCATAAAAAATAATTATTGAGGAAATTGCTGGATTTGTCACTAATGTAAAGGTGAGCAGTGAAAAAAAATTCTTTATGCAAAAATATTTCCTGAAGCCTTATTATAGTGCAAAATAAATGCATGTCTTTTCCTATCTCTATGCTCTTCTTTACATCAAAATTTGTTGCATTCTTGAATTTATTTCTAATTTTTTAAAAAATGTAAGTCACTGTGATAGCCTTTTGGCTGAAGAGTGGGGTATGTATAAATAAATAAATAAATAAATAAATAAATAAATAAAATGCCAATAAATCCATTAACATGTTTAGTCCAGAAACTATGGATGTCACATTATTAGAGTTTATATGATGAACGAAATTATAAAATTATAACATCCATGGACTTTCTTTCTGAGACCCAAGAAAGAAAGAAAAAAGGATAAAGATGCAAAACATCTTTTGCTGCTATCCCAGCCAATTGAAAAGTATGCATTGTTCAGACTTGTACTTCCAATTGATAACACTGTAGACCAGGGTCTGCAATAAAGGAGAAGAGAGATGGACTATAAATTAAGTACATTATAGCTTGGAGAAACTATGAGTAGGGCAAGAGGAAAATCCATTGGCTGAATGGCAAGTTGTGTTTTTCTTTTAACCTCTGTTACTTTACAGTTTTTATGAGTTGGGATAATGAGACCCTGATCTGCTGGTGCTGTTTAAAGAAAGTTTTATGAGAAATATAGCAATCATTTCCTGTTATGTAATTCAAAATAAGATGGTATAAAATAAGCTGAACTTTTCTGGGAGTAAGCTCTAGTTAGCTGACTGTCTGAGTCAATGTACATAGGACTGTGTTGTCAAATCACATGGGGGGGGGACAAATCACATTTTGGGGGGCAAATACCTAATGAAACTGCCTGGAAATGGCGATGAAGTAAAAATGAATGCTGAGAAAACTGACCCCATATTACTTAAATAATGTTGTCTTGGAGGAGCCATGAGTAGAGCTGCCAGACTGAAAATTGGACAGGGCTCCTGTAGCTCTAATGGTTGTGTAGAAGAGGGAATTTAGAAGGTGTTGCTTGTTCATCTGGTTGCATGACAAGCAACACCTGCTGGAATTCCCTCTTTTACACCACTGTTAAAGGCACAGGAGGCTTCCCCAGTTATCCATCTGGCAAACCCTGTTCTGAAACTCTTCCCTGTTACACATACACACCAGATAATTGAACATATATAAGTAATATGTCTTCCAGACTCATAATACCAACAAGCTGCCTGGAAGATTCAGCTGAGTTGTTTTTCTGGCAAAGTGTGATTCAGTTGGAAAGAATATGTTGAATAATTCACCCTTTATTGGGGCCAAGTAATTGTTTTCTGTCTGAAAATATACAGACTCTAAATGTTTAAATGTTTTAAAGTAAATTGATTTATTAGCTTTTAGAAAAGATTCTCACCATTCACATTTTAACAGTCCTTGCTCCAAAGGGAAACTATTTTTCATGACAGTCATTTACAAGAGTCTCATCTTGAATAAATGGAAGACATGTTGATTTCCCAATTCCAATGCTGTATTGCTTCATTATCCATCTACATATCAATTATGATTTAACCAGTTAGTGAAACCCTGTATTACAATTTCATGAATGTTAGTCCCACTGAATACAATGCCATTTATTTTGGAGTAGACCAGCATAGGAATACATTTGAAGACCATTTCTGTGGTCACTAAATGTTCATAAATTATCTATCTTTATTATTAATACAATAAGTTATATGGCATATGTAATCTAAAATTCCTAGCTTTGTATTATGAATGTTATATGTAAAATTTTCCACAAATATTTTAATATGTTTATAATTCAGCATCAAGGAGTCAAACACGGGGAGGCGTTACAAACCGCCGCTTTGCGGTGGTCTCCTGGCGCTGCTGTTTGCTCCGCAAGGGAGCCGCCGCAGCCAAACCGCACGGCTCCCTTACGGAGCAAAAAAGAAACTCCAAAATGGAGCTTCTTCTGGCGTCGCGCTCATGACGCTGCGAGGCACCAATGGCGCACTCACGGCATCATTAGCACTGTGCGATGTGTGGACACACAGCATCCATTACGTCAAGATGGCGGCGGCCGTGTGGAACGGCTGCCGCCATTTGTTACGGACAGAGTCCGTAACAGGAAGAGGGGCGTCTGGGAGAGACGCCCCTTTTTTAAACTGGAACGTCCTGAGGACGTCCCAAGTGGCGGTTTGTAACCCGCCAATGTCTCCTTGTCAAATCTGTCAAGTCTTACTGAGGTCAAATACTAGCTTCCCTTAACTTTAAACATAAAGGTGGGAAAATGGAAACAGATTTTTCTTTAAAAGACATTTCAATAAAATATTTCATTCCAACTCTACTGTCACTCTTTCATCTGTGAGAAAGGACAGATGGTCTCCAGGAGGAAAATTTCTGAATCATAACATTCTCTGTAATAGAGAATGCAGCTGGTAAGTGTCAGCAGAATTGTAGCCAAGGGGGGTTTACTTGAAAACCTAAAAAGAGAGAGATGTCAGCAAATCTGAAGGAACCTCAAGCTTTTGCAGAAGTCCAGAAACCTTTTAGTGGAAACCCAACAAGGATTAACCAATGCCTCAATAAGTACTGAGCATGTTCACTCGCTGCAGAATCCTTAGGGAGTGGGTGGGAAAACCAAGAGAAAACAGAGTATACAAGCTCTAATCTGCACTGCAGAAATAATGGAGTTTAATACCACTTTAACTGCCATGGCTCAGTGCTATGGAATCCTGAAATTTGTAGTATTATCTGATCCAAATCTTGTTTAAAGATAAAGAAATATAAGAAGGGAAAGCAAGTGCCTTAAAGTTGCTCATCTCCTTTACTGAACAGACCCTCAGGTTATTTGGTCACAATCTCTCCCACTATAACAAGATGTACTATATATATATATATATTTCTCATATACCAGTTATTTACACCAAGAAGCCTAAGGAATTTTGTTTGCCCACATTATCATTGTTATGGGTCAGAAACCCCAGAAGTTGAAGTGTATGGAACATATATGCATATATATTTTAGATAAAGCTCATAGGTCTACTAAAATTGCTACTGTGGATACAACTGGATCCACCCCCTGGTATTTCAAATGCTTTATTGTATACACTATTTTCATACTACTCGTGATTTATATTTATGACTTTAGTTATGGTTTTATAACCAAGAGTATACGATAAGATAACATGTTATTTTTCTCAACTGGAATTGCTTGAAGCAATCAATCTTTAATTAACATTGCTAAGAACCTTTTACCTTTCTGGTAAATGGGGCAAGTGAAAAGAAAATACATTTTTTTCATTGCTTGAAAAGAACATAACCCACACAAACTGCAAAAACCACATGCTTGCCTTTAAAATATGGATAGGCTTATTAAAGATGTAGAGATGGATAGAGGGAAGAAAGAGGCACAGAGGTTTAAGTTGGTCCCCAGCTAGTGTGGTCTGAGTATAATATACTGTGTGTACACTGAATATGTGTGTGTTTCATTATATTTAAAAACTGAACACTTCAAATGGAAAAAATACCTATTTACCTATTACATTTTGTTCAGTGAGATACTTTACCATCCAAGGCTTAGCATGGTTTGCACCTCTAAAAATAGTTTCGCTTGTACATGATTCACTTGTACATGAAGATAATTTTAATATGCCAGCATGGCTTCCAAATAGAGTCACAAAGTCTTTGGTTCTAAGCCAGTGCATAATCAAATTGGCCTTTTTCTAGCCCATCAAGTCCATCAGCCCAAGTGGAAGTTGGCATACTCCTGTAGGGGTCTAGAAGGATGCGGAAACATCGAACAATGAGAATGCCAAGGAAAATTATTAATAAAATCACAAATACAAAGGTTGTTTTCTGTTCCAGGGTAATGCCAGTTTCTGCGGGAATACCCCCAGAAGAGAAGAGGTTGGACGTGAAGGGCTCTCCATCCATTCTCCAGGATTGTTGAAAAAAGTAATTCCACAGTCTTCTTTTTTTCATCATCAGTGCATGAACGTCATAATAGGCATCACTTCGAAGTTGATTGTTACCTGAAATAGAAATGGTGAAAAATTGATGTTATAGGTGGGAACACCCAAAACATTTGTGGTATGGCATGCTTCTATCTTCTATTTTGCACACACAGACACCAGTCTATATTCTATTATCATTATTACATTGTTGTTGTTTAAATAATGTTGTGGTCTGATGATAACTTGGGATTTGTTTGTTTGTTTTTGCTTTTGCTTTTTGTAAACTAGGTCTGCTGAACAACATTTTCCCATGATGTGTACTAAAGCCTGCCAAGTGTTTCAGGAAATCTAAAACAGGGGTGGCATTATCAAGTTTTACTTTATACCCCCACTCTTCAGCCATAAAGGCAGACAGAGTATTTTACAGATTGCTAATTTGACAGTTTCCTGCCCTTAGGTTTACAATCTAAAAAGAATGACACAAAAGGAGGAAGGAATGGCAGTGCAGAAAGGGGATCAGGTCCAGCAAATACTGCCAGTTCTTCTCTCCCTCCAAGGCCAGGGTGGTGGCAGTTGGAATGGAGGGAAGCTCTTCCATCTGCTTCCTTTTGAGTAAAGTCTTTGCTATTTTATGGCACAGCACTGACCGCTCCAAAGGGTTGGCCTGCACCCACCCCTTTTATCGCCGGATTGGGACCAAAATGCCACTTCTCCATGGTCTGCAAAAGGGGTGTCCTTGAGGCTTCATGCCCCCGGACACCCCAAGAGCCACAACTATGGGAGAAAGGGGCCACTCGGCCCCTTTATCCTCGGCATTGTTGCCATGGCCGTTTGGTTGCCACAGGAATGATGCATGTGGTGAAAAAGAGCTCTGTTTCAGAGCTCCTTCCCACACCGCAGCCAGGCTGCCATAAGCGGCCTGGAGCGGCGCAGAGATGTCACACACATGCCTCACCATTTGGACGAGGCATGTTTGTTACGTCATCATCACATAATGACGGCGCCGTCCACACGAACTAGGGTTAGGGAGCATGCAGTTGGTGGGTACTCCCTAAACCTAGAATTGGTGCGAGTACATCACTTTAAGGTGGTCTGTACCATGCCATAATCAGACAAATGTGGTTTTGCCCCACATCTTAACAGAAAGTTGTGTATGAGGCATTACAGTGGGTTCCAGTCATTTGCCTATTAGTGTCTGTTGTCCCCATTAATGATTATGAACTCATGCCACACTTACAAGGTGAGCTATTTCTCAGCTTTGCACAGCAGAACAGCATGGCTCACATCTCTGTCTAATGTAATGAAGTAACTTATTTATACTTCATCTTATTAATATTACAAGATGCTTGAAAGGAGGACAACAAAGGTAAATCAGCTGATGTAACAAATGTTTTGGAAAGGGCAAGTGGAAATTGAGAAAAGTGAAATTCAGCATACTGACAGATACAATACTGATTAATACTAATCTTGAAAAATGATAAGAGGCAAAATGTATATCCATTATATTCCCTGTTTTGAACTTTGAGTTTAAAGCCAAATTCTTCTTTGGCCATCACTCCAGAGAATCCCTTGAAGAGAATTGTGGAGACCACTAGATACTGTCTGCCACATATTTGTCACTGTGCAGTTAGACAGAAAATGTACAGTTGGAGAACTGATAGCATATGTTTGGAAAAATGAGAGAGACATTAGTCACATTAGGCTTCAGTCCTTATTAAGAATTTAAATAACAGGTTGTGCGCACAGAAATTAGCACTCAACTTCAAAACAAAATGCCTAAACCAAATTAAAAAAAACCTTCTTCTTTTTGGAAAGAGCTTTCTCCTTTTAGCCTTCAGTACTGGCTGACCAATCAACCACAGAGTGCAATGGAGTAGTTTTAAGATGTCAGTTGAGTTATGCCATTGAGCAATCTGGGAGAAGCCCAGTACCAATTTCAGCAGCGCAAAGCTGATGAAGCAGCCACTGCATCGGTGTGAGTGTTATTGAGCTGTAACCTGCATCAGAGCAAAAAACATTGGATTGTCCAGTTAATGAACTAAGGCCATATCTGCACTGCAGAAATAATCCAGTTTGAAAACACTCTGAATGCCTTGGCTTAATGCTATGGATTTCTGAGAATTGCAGTTTTGTGAAACATTTAGCTTTCTCTGTCAGATAGTTTTGGTGCCACAATAAACTACAATTACCAGAATTCCACAGCAGTAAGTCATGGCAGTTTAAGTGATGTCAGACCGGATTATTTCTGCAGTGTGGATGCAGCCAAAGGCAGGTTTATCATTGCTGTATATAGGAAAGAACTAATGACTCCTATGGAGAATTTGTGGGCCCCTTTACACTATACAGTTAGAGTGCTACTATTCTACTTTAACTGCCATGGCTGTATCCTTTGGGATCTTGATGTTTGTTTTCTGTTCAGGACCTAGAGCTGTTTGGCTAAAAATTCCAGTTTTATTGTTCTGTGCCTTCAAATCATTTCTGACGTATAGTGACCCAATCACTGGGTTTTCTGGCTGAATTTTTCAGAAGGGGTTTGCCTTGGTCTTCTTCTGAAGTTAAAATAGCTTGACTTGCCCAAGGTCACCCAGTGTTTTTCCATGGCCA
>NC_056523.1:260074998-260089125 GCF_019175285.1 Sceloporus undulatus
AATGAGAATTCGAACCTAGTTCAACACTCAAACCATGACACCCCTCCTTAAACTGTAAATCCTAGGATTCCATAAGATTTAATGGAAGATGTTGCCATAGCAGTTAAAATATAATCATAATGTTATAACTGTGGACGTTATTGCACGGGGAGGCTTCCATCCTCCTCCCATGATTAATTTGAATGTAAAGTGTCCAAATAGCGCAATCAGGGTTCACACCCTCACACTTTTTTCCTATCTTTCTTCCATCAGTAAATTGCAGCCAGCACACTTGTCCCATCAGTAAAGTGTCATGGAGCTGCAATTTGGCAATAATAAAAGATCCAGATTAGACAAGTGCGCTGGTAAGGAGATTATCACATGGGGAGGCTGACAGGAGAAAAGTGTGGGGGTGTGAACCCCAATTTGGATGCTTTAAATTCGAATTAATCATGGGAGGAAGATGGGAGCCTCCCCATGTGATAACGTTTTGTGTACTGTGAATGGGCCCTGGCACCGATACATGATGGAAGCAAGGATCAGGGCAAATTTTGTGTTTATTTTTATTTTATTTATTTTTCTACTGTGAGATGTGCAGTGGCGAATTTGTGTCACTGGAATATTTGCTTTCCAAAAAAACATTTGTATATGCTTTTCCCTTTAAAAATTCCAAAGTGATTCACAATAAAACTGAAATGGCTACCTGAGAGTGCACAGACCTATGAAGTAGGCACAGGTTATCGGAGAGACTGGGGTGAAGAAAGAGAAAATAGTATACTATACAATGTATAGAAAGTATACTAAATGTAGGGGGATAAAAGAAGCATGCAGTAGAAAAAATATGAGTACAGAAAATGATTGTTGTTGTTATTGAATTCAGGTCAACTCTACGGTGGCTTATGGTGACTTTGGGTTAAGTTTTTCTTTGCAAGATTATTGAGAGGATGTTTGCCATTGCCCTTCTCTGAGGCCAAGAGAGTATAACTTCACCAAGGCCACCCAATGGGTATTCATGGCCAAGCTGGGATTTGAACCCTGGCTTCCAGAGTCATAGTCCAACACTCAAACCACTACACCATGCTGGCTTTCCATATGCACACAGAAAAGAGACTACAGATGAAAATGAGAGATGGTTTCTAAGAGAATGGGAGAAATCAGGATAAAAAAATTACAAATGTTGTCCCATAGTTTGTAAAACAGTTTTTTGAGTTAATAAAAAATTTAAAAACAAAATAGAGTCCTCCGTTATTACAACTATACACTCTTATACTGCTCTTCACTGTAAGCATTTAGATTTGTAACCCACCCTGTTAAAAAAATGCTCCCATACAATTACTTACAATGAGAAATCCTTCAAGCACTGTATTTTACCATGCAGGAAAACTGAACTGCCAACTGAAAAAAGATTAATATATTTTGAGGTCCTTCGCTCCAATGATGTGGTACAAACTTAAAAAGTCCCATAATTTAGATTCACCATACGCATTACGTCATACCATTACAGCCATAAAGAGGGTAACAAACTGAACGGAAATTTGGCTCTTTTTCTTTTATACTTCTAACTGAAATTAAAAATGTATATTTTGTAAGAGACCTCTTATTTTCTGTTTAAAAGAACTAAGCCAAAGTACTATGGTAACAGAATAATATTCTGAGCCACAGGGTGCATTAAACATCATTCTAAACTTAGTGATTGATTAGTTTGTGGATGTTCTGAAGCCTTCTGGGGGACTTTGGCCAACCCCCCCCCCCCCCCTCTCTCTCTTTCTTTAAATCCAACCTGCTTCTCAGGTTTGTTGTGCAAATAATTGGACATCAATAAAACAGCTCCATGTGAGAAGTCCAGCTGCCACTGCCACAACTAAGGTCATTAGCAGGGAAGCAAAAACCCCTCCATTCTGTTTGAATCAATGTCCATGGACCCCCTGAATACAGACCAGAAGGGATTTGGAGAAATGCTACACAAAATGTGGTCTGCAGACTGGTGTCCATTCACAAGTAATTGGTTGCCAAACTGAATCATGTGAATACATTAATAAATATGGCACAAATATGGTACTGATCCCTGGCATTTTTGTGGGAAAATACCAATCCACCACATGAGATAGCCTGATAAGCATTTCTTTTGGAGAATGGAAAGTAAAGCAAGCCTTAACCTGAGCAGCAATCTATATGGTTTTATGTACCAGTAGGCTCAATGTACAAGATGTAGAACTTCTAAATAGCTGGGGAAATCATAAAGAGAGTGAGGAAGTCCTGTGTAGGTAAATTGCATGAAACACATTTTGGAAAAGTAATACAGTCAACCCTCCATATCCATAGATTCTGCGCCCACAGATTCAACTATCCATGAGTTGAAAATATGCTCTTCCCCATCCTTGCAAAAAAAATATAAAAATGAAAAAGAAAACCTTGATTTTGATATTTTATATAAGAGACATCATTTTACTGCCTTATTGTATATAATGGGATTTGAGCATCCACGGATTTTAGTATCCATCATGACTCTAGAACAAAAGCCAAACAGATACTACTGGCCCACTTTATATGGAAATTTTAATGTGCTGCTGTCACTAATAGCACCATTGTGATAAATATATTATTTGATTAGCTGTTACATGCTTTTTTGAGTATGTGAAAACAGTGGTCATTATAAAAGGTAATAAATGAATAAAACTTTCCAACATGACACTCCATCTGTTGATCTACATTCAGTTGTATTTGTAATAAGGCCACTGAAACCATTGGGATTTAAATTAATGCTGAATAAGACTAAAGACTTCCATTAGGAGACTTCAGGAACTTAGTTCTTAAGAAGAATTAATATAATGATGTTGAAATCATCCATAAATAGGTAGAGCATCATCCTAGTACTGATCACTTGTGACTGGCTTTCAGCATGCCCCTGTATGCATTCTTCTTAAACTTTCCCAAGTTCTGTACAAGGGGGTTTCTCTCAGCATGACTAAATCTGGATCCAATCGACTATGTGACTTCACATAACAAAGTAAGCCAGGTATTGGTGAGAACCCTAGCTTGTGCAAAAGAACAGAATACTTTGTGTTGTCTGAATTCAGGCAGTTCCTTCTCTAATTTGTTTTTCTCTTCTAGGCAGATAAAGAAAAGAAAAATCCAGGTTTGTCACTCTGGTCAGTTGGGAAAGAACTAAATTTTGTATGTGTGTAGGCATCTTCAAGTTGCCTGTTGACTTACAGTGACCCCATAAATTTCATAGGGTTTTCTTAGACAATGAATACTCAGAGATGGTTTTCCCAGTTTCTTCCTCTGAAATATAGCTTTCAGCACCTGGTACTCTTTGGTAGTCTTCCACCCAAGTACAAACCAGGGCTGACCCTGCTTAGGGGATGGGAGCTAGCACCTTTTGGGTATTTAAGCTCTTGAACACAAATCAATTGTATAATACCATAAACAAACCATGAAGCTTGGTCAGCCTCTCCTGTTGCAAGTAAAAAGAGATTGCGTATCCATAACAAGAGAAGCTTCCTGGCTTTTCACACCAAGTAAATTCACACCCACATCAATTTTGGGGGTCTGAGTCTGATCAAGGACACCTGTAACCATTTGCATGCTTTTTTGCTGTCATGCTTGGTTAATTCCTATGCTTGTTAATTCTTAAAGGACAATTTATTCGCTTTTATTTTGTTGAGGGTTAACTGCAACCAACGTGAAGTGATACATTAGCATCATTCTTAACACACCAAAAAAGCACTCTGAAAAACAAATACCTTAGTTTAATTTTTCATTTCAGCACTTGGTTCTATGTATTCTAACAGGTAAACTACATAGTGTGTAAAACTCTTTAGCCTAATGGCACAGTTCTGCCCTGTGAGTATAGACATCTGTCAAGACAAGATAGAAGAACCCAAAGTCACCATATACCAGCAAAGATAACATCCCCACATACATAAACAACAATCAGTGCAAAAACAACAAGCCAGGTCTGCCTTTAAGTATTAACTATATCCATGGTGGCATTTGTACATGACCCAGGGGACCTGCAAGAAAAAAATAAGCTTTAAAACTCTGTACCTGAGCTTTTAGGTGAAGTGGTCTGAACACTGGACTTCAACTCTGGGTTCGATTCCCCGCTTGGCCACAGAAACCTATTGGATGACTTTGGGCGATTCACACAGTCTCAGCTCCAGAAAACCCTGTGCCAGGTTTTCCTTAGGGTCCCCATAAATTGGAAATGACTTGAAGGCAGACAACCACCACCACCACCGCTCCCAGCTTTAGGCTCTGTAAAACAAACCAGTAAATTGTACCATTTACCTTTGTGATTCTAAAAAATTAATCTCAAATCTCATCCAATTAGTCCTAGAACAGTAAATATGGAATTTGTTATACGTATCTATACACTTTTTTCTTTTCAACTCCTGTTTATAAAGCACAGGGAATCAAACCTAGAGAACCTGAGATCAGTAATGTGGGTAATAACATTTAAAATAAATAAGTGTGGATACTCCTCATGAAAGCATGTTTGTGAACAAAAGTTAGCAAAATCTCATTAGTAAAATCAGGATTTTTTTTACCTAGCATTAAAAGATGGTTAAAATTTTCAGAAAATAAATAATAATCCCAATATGACACTCAACTTTTTAAGAAATATCTTACAAAGCACTTTGTTTTTCTGTATCATGCAATTAGTTGTTACTGTAAAACATTCCAGAAGGAGTGTACAGTACTTCAACTATATTTTTTGTCAAAAGATATTCCATTACATTTCAAAGTCAACTGTTTTATTAAGCTAAGCAAGTGTATTATATGATTTTATACAAGCAACATGCAATTTCATTTTTATCTTCCACCTGTTATATATTGTATGTTTACTCAGATGTACATTTCTTCACTTCATCATATTAGGTTCAATTTCGATTTGTTTTCAATAAATCCAATCTGCTGATTTTTTAAAAAAATAATCCCTCTCTCTAATACTTAGCAAATCCAGACACTATTAGTTCAAATATATACATATAGGTGACCAAATGTAAATTATACACATATGCGAAAGAAGTAACAGGGAAGCTCAGTGATTAGCATGAAAATACCTTCATCTGGTCCAGAGAAAACTTTGCCCACATCCTACTGCAGCAGTTACAGGTAGTTTAATTTCCGTTCTTTGGAACATCACATTTCCATGTCACACAGAAAGTAGGCAAAACCCCTCAAGCTCTGTAGCAAGCATCAAGTCTTTACAGGAATTTTGTTTGTGTTTTTCAGGGCATGAGAGGCATCTTGCTGCTTGTTCTTTTAAGGCAATTAGCTGAAAACTCTTGTCATTCCTTTTGAGTTAAACCATTTCAGTTCTGCCTCAGCAACTCCTCAGCAGCTTCTGCTTCAGTGAGTAGTAGCAACCCAGCTAGCAGCCTACTGCGACCATCCTCACAAATCATTAACATTCAAAAGGAGTACCAAAAAAGAAAGAAAGAAAAAGAAAAAGAAAGGGAGGAAAATCACAGGGCATTCCCTGTATATCTTTGTAAAAGAATCAAAGCAATACATTTTGCAATGTTATTCCCTTTATGCTATATTGATTGCTGTCAGTAATCTGCCTTTTTGATGCCAGTTAGTATTCTTGCATTTGCCAATTGCAATTTTCATTATAGTCAGTGACCTTCAGGCTACACCCATTCACTAGAAGACTTGTGTGGACAAAAAACATAAAGGCTAATAATTCAGGGATATGGCTAATAGAAAATAAATAATCCTGGTGACAAAAGCTGGCACGCTACTCACCAATATTCTCATTCCCCAGACATGCACTTTTCCATCCTAGGCACTTTCTTTGGCTGTATTTTTGCTGTTTGTTCCACAAGGGAAAACCACATTGGCTGTGCACCCACCCAGTTTTCATCAGCCCAGTGATATCATGTTGAGGCAGCTTTAGTTTGGAGACTTTCATGGGACTGACCATAGTGTTCCAGACAAGACTGATCTGTATATTCTATAGAACAAGTGAGACTTGTAACAAAATTCTGCTGTACATTGTGCTTCTTTTCACAGATGCAGCCAGCCATGATCTCTTTCAGAAGACTCCATTCCTGATCCTCCCTATTTTTCCATTTTACTTCACTTATAGCCAGTCTGTATTCTGTGACCACTGAACACGCGCTATCCTCACTTAAGGAGGTTTTTCCTCTGTCCCCAGGAGACATTGTCAGATATTAGGATCTGACAGCATTTCCCTCCCCTAAAGTTATCCTGTGTGTCTGTAAATCTGATGCTATGCGGTTTTTATATGGCTCCACACTCAGAGAATACATTATTAAGCTGGAAAGAGGAAGATACATAGAGAAAAAGAAAGATACTCCTCTCTCTTTTAATCATTCAATTATACAACTGTTTAACTATTTTGTTATTTACAACAAAGAGTTGCTGCCTTCAAGGGCAGTGATTTTGCTTAAAATGGGGTTTGGAACTCATCTAGGGGCCTTTCACAATGTACAGTTTTAACACTATGATTTCACTTTAGCTGCCATGGTTCCTTCTTTTGGAATCTTGAGATTTGTAGTTTGGTTAGAGGCACTAGAGGAGTGCTCTGGCTGAGAAATTCCTCTTCGTAAACTGTAAAGTCCAAGATTCCTTACAATAACAGTAGTGTCCTTGCCTAATGTGTCACCTGGTGCAGGGAGGTGGGGCTTCCTGAGGGTGGGGCTTCTGGGAGTGGGGCCAAAGGGGTGCTCCCCCTTACTGCCACAGCATGTAGAATGGCACCACAGCAGCGAGGTGAGGGTGCGTTCAGCCCTCTCAGCACTCCTTCCATGGCCTTCTGAGGAGATTATCACATTAGAAACGGGGCATCATTGTCCCGTCCCTATCCCGTCCTTCCCACACGATCACATGAAAGACTTTCATACATAGCCCGGCATTGACCTGGCAGAGAAGTGTGAGTGAAAGTGACTGTGCAAATTACTTTCACTCACAAGCATGCTGAACCCGTAATTCAGCCACCTGGGAAGCACGAATAAAAGTGATAGCACAAATCATTCACATTAAAGTGGGCTCAAAAGCGCTTTCAGCCGTTAGCTGAAAGCACTTTCTACTGTCATTTCCAGACTTTTATAACAGAAGAACCCATTATTACCATAATGACTGAAAGTGCTTTTCAGCCCACTTTCATGTGAAAGTGATTTGCTCTATCACTTTCATTTGGGTCATGGACAGGATAAGGATGGGGGAGCGATCCCGTCCCTATCCTGTCCCTGTGTGAAAATCTCCTGGGTTCCATGTGGCCATGGCCACGCAGGACCCAGAAGGCACCTACCCACTCCCACTGGGGTTTACTACCCCACTAGGTGGCACTCTCCTCTGGAATGTCACCCAGAGCAGTCTGTACCACTGCCCCCCCCCCCCCCAGTGACGCCACTGATTCCATAGGTTCTTAAAGTTAAGGCAGTTAAAGTAAAATTGTGGTGCTATAATTGTATGGTGTGAAAGGGTCTCTGGTGTTTGTTTGTCTTGTTGTTGTTTTTTGTAAAATCTAAAGTGGACTTTTGGTCATTTCTGGATTTGCTTTGGGGAATTCGTTTTGGAAGAGGGAGGGTGATAATGCCAAAAGAGACTTAAAAGTCCTCAGAATTCTCCCTGCATTACAGACTGTTAAATCACTTCCTGGATTGTAGACTGTTAGGAGCTTATCACTTCACTTAAATAACCCAGTTTACTTCATCCGAATTCAAGGCTGAATCAGGAGCCAGCCAGGTCCTACCGCAAGGTAGCTGCTTTTTGCAGCTCCTTTTTATGCCTGCAAAAGGCCGGATCAGGGGTGTGGCATGAGGTTGTCATATCAAGCCCCAGAGTCTCTTTCTTTGGAGCTTTCTAAAAAGAGGCTGGATGGCCATAGGCTTTCTCTGTGATTTAGTCATGTTCCCTACATAGCCAATAGTAGGGGCTACATAGGGACAATGAATAACCTCCAATCCACACTTACTGGAAAGCACTGTTGAGATAAATGGGGTCTGTTCTCTGTTACTCAGCAAGCAGCTGGCTGCCATCCTCATCCCACCCCTACTGCCCATGCAAGTGAAATCCAGTGTGAGGGAGATTTGTGTCAGGGAAGCTGCTTTTGCCTGTCACAATGGAGATTGCTCATGGGAACATCAGCCAGCCTCTTCCTGAGAGACAGAGGAATGGGCCCCCATCAGTTGCAGTGGCTACTGCCCAGTAAGTGGGGATTGGGGGTTGGCCCAGGATTCACTGCACAGCACTATAACTACAATGCTTACTCATATGTGTGTCTCATACAGGATTCAGACTAGTAATGATAGTCTAGGTTATTGAACAATGAATCAAATGAAATATAATAGTTCCAGCATGTAGCCAGAGAAGCGTGCAAAAAGAGAATGTTTAAAGTTCATTTTGGTGTTGCAGTTCAGAGACTACATTTACATATATTTCCCTTACCAATTAATGCATGTTCAGCTTGTTTTCTAATGTTTGTTTACCCCATCACTATATTAAAATAAATGTGTCAACAGAAACATTTCAGAACTGTCACGGCCCTCTTTTCATTTCCCCCTTCATTCTTCACTTTCACTGCAACCAAGGAAGAAAGTCTTAAAGAAGATGACAAGATTGCAAAACAGATGACATCTGCTGAAAGAAATCAGGGATGATGGAGGATAAACAGTACAAAATCCTTTTCTCCCTTCACCCACAGGTTACTCACAGAAATGTTTTAAGATTATTTTGAAAGCAGTAAGACAGCAACTTATTCATGCAAGTTCTTGCAGCTGTAAATAGGACAGACAATCCATAACAATCAGTTGTAGAAGGAAAAACAACCACTTAGGGTTGCAGATCAAGCAAGCTCATTAGAATAAAAGCTAAGGTTAACTTTTGTTTTTTGTCAATTAATTTCACATGCTGATGAATTCATAATGTTCCAACCAACCCTCTTTGCCCAGAAAATGAATACCTTCACAAAGATGTGTTTTGAAAAAATTCTGCAGAGTGGAAAGATATAGTTGAAATAATGCAATTCAGCTACTAAACCATACTGTTCTCTTCTCAGGACAAAATGAAATAGTATGAATGCAAGTGCATAAAATATATATTATACAACTAGAAACCCACATGAAATATCACCTGCATTCCTCTTTCCTACAAAACCCTAGCCTAGAGGCTTCTGTCCTATCGACAGGACTTTGACAGCAACCGAAGAGAATTTACTAGCTAGTAAGTTGGGCAATCTGTTTCACGAGTTCCTAATTTCATGCAGGTTGCAATTAACTTTTAAAGGGCACTTCAAGAGATTCATTCAAATTGTTTCCTAGAAGAAAACAAGAGTGAAAAAGACAAAGAGGACAGAGAAAGACGAAAGAGAAGGGTGTGTGTGCAAGAAATAGCATAGACAATGGCAGAAAAAATAGAGGAAAAGTGCATGTTCCACTTTTTACTCTGGCCCTGCCACCACTGGCTTTGATTCCAGATAGTCCCACATAAAGCCTCCACCATATTACCAGATATGATTGGTGGCTTCCCTGTCAATGACTGGTGAATACACTCAATGGGGGGGGAGGTTAAACTTTAAAAGGAAATATCTAAGATTTGTTTGGAGAATACGGCTCTGCACTAAGACAGCTTCTTTAGTGTTCAGATTAGTATAAAGTGCATTCACCATCTACCAGGCATGGAAGCCATAAATTGCACTCCATATTGCCTCCAAGGGACAGTGGTCCTTAACACAGAAAAGATTCCCTCACCCTTGCTTTAGCCAAAACGAGATTCCCCTTCTGGAATGTTAGCTGAAATGAAATCCAGATGTTACACAGAAATTAAAAATTTTAATATGCAGGTCTCACCATTGCACCACCATGATGGTGGGATTGCATGCTCAAATGAGGCAAGAAGTTATGATGCTGGTAGCAGTGATGCTGGTAGGATTTCCCATATCATACAGGCTTTTGCTGGGGAGCCAAACAGCCACAGGGCAACAGCAGTAATAGTAGGGGTTGACAGTGGTGGAGGATCCCTTGTTAGTACTGCTCAAAAGGGGGCACTGATAAACAACACTTGAATGTATTTTATCATGAAAACTCTATGATGAGATAATCCAAAAAGAAATAAGAGATTGTGCCAGAAGATGGGACTTTCAAGTCAGAAGGCACTACTGGGAAGAGCAGAAGACAAATACGAGTAACTCTCTGCCCAGTGACACAACCAGACTCAAGCTGAAAGATATTCAGCTACATATGTGACACAACATTGTTGCCATTCTTCAAATATACAGGATTTGGGGTTTTCTCAATGCTTGGCTCAAGTACAGTGGTGCCTCGGGATACGAAATGATCGGGTTACGAAATTTCCGGGATACGAAAAAGTTGGATTGGCAAAAACTGTTTCGGGTTACGAAATATTTTTCGGGTTACGAAATTCATTTCGGCACGAAATTCAAATGCTGCAAAGTGCAGCTATAGGCTTTCCAGTGCTAACGGAAAAGTGTTTCGGGTTACGAAATTTTCGGGTTACGAAAGGAATGGCGGAACGAATTAATTTCGTAACCTGAGGCACCACTGTATTTAGGAGATTTCATTTGAACTGTGCTGCTGAAGAAGAGATCTGGAGGTACCATTAACTGCCAGAAAAATAAACCCAAATAAAATAAAATAAGTCCAACAAATGAACTCTTCCTAGAAGCCAAGATGACTAAACTGAGACTGTCACACTTTGGACATATCATGCGAAGACAAGCCTCACTAAAAAGACAATAATGTTTGGTAAGTAGAAGGCAGTAGGAGAAGATGAAGACAGTGTTACAGGTGGATAGATTGAATTAAGGAAGACAAAACCCTGAGTCTGAAACAGCAGAGTTGTTGATAACAGTAACCATAAATTGAAATTGACTCAGTGACAATTAACAATAGTAACCATATGGAGGTCAGTCATACATTTGAATCCCCACATCAGCCAAAGTATGGAAGCCAGATGTCATTTCAAATTTCATCTTGTTAGCATACACAGGTTGTCATTTCCATTTGACAGTGGTTGATACAAGAAAGGCTTCTCTCCTTCAGTTTAAAACATTAGTTTTTTGCAATGAGTTCATGAGAAATGCAATAAGGTACAGAGTCAACTTACTGACACAAACCAAGTCAGCTTATTGACACAGAGTTTAATCCATAGTTGCTTTATAATTTAAAGAACTGTTAACATTAAACCCAGATGTCTCCCTGAGACTTTTTCTTCCATTGTAATTGGAATGAATTAAAGCGAAGGCAAAATCATGCAGCAGTTTAAAAATGTTTAACTTTCAATAAGAATAATTTGAGATAATATGTCAGATTTGTGAAAATGACTACTGTACTTTTTAATGAAGTGCTATTTGTTTAATCTTAAAAATCATTTTTGTCTAATTATCTGCAAAATGCGTGAGAGCAAACAACCTTTACCAAAATCGCTCAGAAAAGATACATAATTTATTCATGATATTTGAGCAAAGTAATATAATATTGTAAACACATGATTTATGATCAATCTTGTGCTCTTTAGGATTTAGTTTCTTGAGCTTTACAAAATGTTGCCCAGAATCTAGTTAGGTGGTTAGGAATGTGAAAGTACCATAGTTATGGTGCCACACAATGACTCCTAACCCAAACCTCCCAATCAACAGAGGGACAGACCCTTATTGATCATAGCAACTGCTGCCCAATGAATTGAGATTGGGGGACTTTCCCTATGTACCCCCTAAACTCGGGGTTATGTAGGAACCGTAACTACAAAACAGTCACAAGTGCATAATTCTAGGTTATGAACTAGTAACTGCTCAAAAGGATTCCAGACGTTAACATTAGCTAAACAGACTGATACACATTAATAATCTTATGAAGGCAGAATCCTGTATTATTAATTAGTTTCTATAAGGTTAAAGGGCAACAGTAGTATTTGTAGTTAAATACCTGATTGACAGCAGAATCAAATCATCTAAGAAAATTTCAGTATGAATTTATCCATATTTACTCAAAAGCAAGATCTCCCTCACTTCACTGGTATTTATTACCTAACAGATATGCCATGAAAATTACCATTATCTCATCTGAACTTGTGTGTCTGTGTATTTAATGTTTCTTGTAGTATTGGAAATATGGCCTCATTCCCACTACCTTTAAAACCGGATTGCAATTTGGTTTGAACAAGTTCAAACGACCCTGGTTCCCACTTAAATCAATTCGCTGAAGCATTTCAGTGAGGGCGGCCATGCACCAGACCCATTTAAGCCATGGGAACCACGCTCTGATGTTGAATTGATCCATCGATTCGGATTGCACACCAATTTATCTGTACGTAGGAGTGAGGCTGCAGACATCACTGAAAATGGGACATATAAACAGTGACACAGGATCTTTATCTATTTACAGTAATTTGATTTGTAATTAAGTTGAATACAACTATCACGGAGTACCCAGTACCCTAAGGCAGAATTATTGAAACTTCTTGGAAATGACCATTCAAATGAAAAGGGTTATCTGGGACTTTTGAGACTCAGCCGCAGGGTTTCAAAGTAAATCATCCATCATTAACCCAAGTATACCTAAATATTTATAGTTGTATCACACTGAACTGCCAGCATGAAACCTTTTGTTTCATAAACATTTCTATTTTGAGTCATCTGAGCACTCATTTCTGGACAGGACCCATGCTTCTACTCCCTTAATCCTAGAGAATTTAAATTCCATCTTAGTCTGTGTCTGTTTTTACCACATCACACATATGGCAAAACACAATCAGAGTTTTAAAAAACTTAATCCTGTTCAGTTTGCAAAAGCAGCAACTGAGGAAATGTTCGTTTAAACTCTCACAATGACCATTTAGAACCTTCCCATATAATCCATACCTTCCCACATTTTACAGATGAAAATAGGGATGTGTGGCCAAGCAATATTAGAGTGTGCTCAATAGCAAAATTTATTAATGAGGAAGAGCACAGGCTTAGAGAAGCTATAGCAGTTTGCTTTTGCCTGAACCTATCGGGAAGGGCCAGATTCTGGAGAGTATCACACAGTTCTTAAATAGTGGGATAGAGGTAGAGATGTGAAGGCCTGTGGGAAAAAATGGGGGGGGGACCATTTTTGTTCACGTTGTTCCTGAATCATGCTAAAATAAAATATTCCACAATTGATTTTCTTCCTCCCCCCCCCCCATTTTTTCTGGGTTTTTTTCCTGGAAAAAAATGGGGGGGGGGGGACTGGGAAAAACCAAGACAAATTGGAAAAAAAGGAGAAAATTAATTATGGAATATTTTATTTGAGCATGATTCTGGAAAAGCATGAACAAAAATGGTTGTTTGTTTTTTCCCAATTTTTTTCCACTGGCCTTCAGATCTCTAGATAGAAGCGAAATTGAAATTGTAATTGTAGGATTTTATTGCACCACATCATGGCTAGGCAGTAGGCATCCTGTAGTCAATCCATGCTTCTGTTGCTGCTTTTAAAGAACGGGAAAATCCCATGACCGTCAATCCCACAGTTAGCCGTTATTGAAGTATGTGCCATAGGTCATTCAAGAGTAATTCGAGAAGGAGATTTAAACTGGTTTCACTGCACCCCTTCCCAGTCCTAATGAAGGCAAGACTTCTTACTGCTGAGGAGACAATCTGTTTAGAGCAGAAGAAAGGGGGGTTTTAAGGGGTTTCACTGCACCCCATCCCCATTCCAAATGAAAGCAAGACTTCTTAGTGCTGAGGAGGCAACCATTTCATCTGGGACAGGAAAAATGGGATTTAAAGAGGTTTCATTGCACACACACCACTACCAATGAAAGCAAGACTTTTTACTTATTAATCTCAGATAGCTGATGAGTAAACAAAATGGTAGTGTGATAAAATACATGGGTAACCTGTTATCATTTCACAGCTGAGTGGTAATGTGAAAAGAATAGTTGCTGTTTCAGGTGTTTAAAAAACTGCAAGGAAGGGAAGCTTCCTGTGATAATCTCCTCTGTTTCTTCTCTCCTCCATATTTAGTTAACTAATTAATTTAGAGAAAACTACCTTTTCACTTTGAAATTAGTTTACAACAATTAAAGTAAGATTAGAAGAAAGTGGGGAAATGGGAGAAAGAGAGAGAAAATAAGAGATTTTGAAGCAGCTGAAAAAGTGGTACAATACAGAATTAACCTGGACTTTTGCTG
>NC_056523.1:260089135-260134527 GCF_019175285.1 Sceloporus undulatus
CCACATCAGGACAATTGTGTGTGTGTGTGTGTGTGTGTGTGCGCGCGTATTAATTTATGACAACCCCATGAATTTCATAGTGTATTCTTATACAAGGAATACTTTCCCCTGAAATAAAGTCTACACATATTCAAAGGAGAAACTCAGTTTAAAAACAAACAAACCAAATTTCACTTTTTAAAAAACCATTTTTAAAACAATTTTAAATTTTTGAAAAATATTTAAGTGTTTATTCATTTGAAATTTTCTTTAAAAACACGACATCTTACCAAATGTTTACTTTAACCACATGGAACTACGTATATGTAAATACACTTTGGCTGTGCATATGAAACTGTAATTTAAAGGTATAATTTTAATTTACTAGTTGTTTATGTCACAACTACAATGACCACACTCAGTAATTTATGGGAATTACAATTTATGAGAAACATTAGGACAAAAACATAACTGAAGATTCTGTATGGTGTGGTACAGAAGCAGGTGAATGCAGGGTGTGTGTGTGTTACACCATGAGCTACTGCACCTGGTGACAGCACTGGCCTACAGTACCCAGTATTCATTGGTGGTATCTCATCCAAGTACTAACCAGGGCTGACCCTAGCTTCCACGTTTGGACTGATGATATGCTGACACAAGTGTCATATTGGGGATCAGGAAAGGATCTTTCACACAAACCTTGCTATCCCTGCCCATCTCCATTTCAGATTGCATACCTCTGGAAAGCTCAATGGACATTTCTGGGAGTCATAGTAAGTGACAGTTCTCAAGAACAAGAATGAAGCAGTCTGCTTAGGCATGCTGCCCCAGATCTTCCAATTAGACGTGAGAGTTGCTACAGGACAAACTGGAAAGAGCTAGCTTCAGATTTCATAATAAGCAAACCATCAACTACAGATTCATATAGACACCCTGCTTGGAGCAAACTCTGGCCTACCATGATCTGTAAAGCCATCCAAAGAGTGGTATTTGATGCATGCGGTTAAATCATCTATATTCACCAACTGCACAAACACATTTGTGTCAAAAAAGGGTGATTATTACATAATAGCAGCACTGGTGGTTTTCCTATAGGTGTTGAGACACATTAAAAAGTAATGTAAACAAATCAGTTCATAATGTACTGACTACTTAATTTGTTGGGTTTACAATATAATAGGTCTTGAAAACCTGTTGAGAATTCCTCATACTGGCCCTCCCTTGGATCCCCAAAGCAAAGTCATAGCTGATTTTGAATCACAGAAAGTGCATGTGGAAGAACAGAGCTCAGAAAAGTTGGTTTGGGGGGTACAATTCTAAGAATTCCTCAGTTGGTACCACTGGTGAAAGAACAGGAGGTAGACTTGCCTAGGGATCATTGGACTCTTTCACACTACACAATTATAGAACTATGATTCTACTTTAACTGCCATGGCTGCATCCTATGGATTCCGGGGTTTATAATTTGGTGAGAACAACAGAGCTCTCTGGTTGAGAATTCTACAGATCTTTCCCTAAACTGCAAATTCCAGAGGAAGGAACCATGATAAAAAAGTAGAATCATAGTGCAATAATTACGTAGTGTGAAAGGGTCACCAGTCTAGTTTTTGTAATCTCAGAGGGTGTCATTTTGTTCAGTGGCTGCCATTACACTGTTTCGACATGTGCCTTTTCTTCTAATCTAGAAATATAATCTCAGTGTATAATCAGTTTTAGCACAATTAGGTATAATCCTAACACAAGGAAACTAAGAATATGTTATCTTGCTGGCTTGCAATTTAGATTGCTTTCGTGTGAATCTTCACTCCTAGGAAAACTGCAAAGATAACTTGGGTATCTTCGGCAGTGTACAGACCTCCCCTTTGAAGTGGCCTGCACCCGCCCCTTTCCCCGACGGATCAGGGCCTCAGCTGCCACAGCAGCAGCCCTGAGGCCCCAATCCGCTGTTTTTCCAGGCCACTTCCCCATGACCTGGAAAGGGGTGTCCTTTGGGCTTCATGCCCCAAGGACACCCCGACAGTGGCGGGGAACAAGAGAAAGGGGCCGCTTGGCCCCTTTCTCCTTTGTGTCGCTGGCACAGCCGTGTAAAGGCTGCACCAGCAACACAAACAAAGGAAGGAGCTTCGTTTCGGAGCTCCTTCTGGCGCCGCTGGAAGGGTGCCATAGGCGCCCTTCAGCATCACCAAAACATCACATCCACGCCGCCCCATTTAAAGATGGCACGGCCATGATGTCGTAATGGCGGCGCTCATCTAGAAAGGGCACCGTCATTACAACGTAGTAGGGTTGCGTGGCATCTAGAAAGGACGCCCCAAGGCAACCTTAGTACGTGTGCAGGCTGGCACAAAGCGCCAGTCTGTACAGCACCTTCCCCTTTACTTCACTGCAGAATTATTTATTGCTTTTGTGTAAAAGCATGATCGTTGGCAAGAGATGGCTGAATCCTTTTGCCTAAGTACTTCCCAGCAGCCTGTTTACTAACTGTTTTACAAAACATTCCATTTCATCTTACGTATTACTTCTAATAAGATTAAGAGAAACCACAGTCACTGCCTTTTATAACTAATTCTACCATTTTAAGCTCAAAGAGCCAATACTCAAGCAATCTATTTTATGTAACCAAATTAATAAAACATATTGTATTCCTACTGTTCTTGTTTGTGCTTTAACTTCAAACTTCAAACATAAGAGCAAAGTCACTATGATTATTTACAAAAAAATTGCTGCCAGCAAAGGAGCTTGGGAATTGTTGTCTGATTCGAAGGCAATCCAAGGGTGACCAAGACATGCGTTCTATACCTGCCAAATTCAAATTGAATGCAACTTTGGAATGGAACAGGATTTGTAAATTATGTATTTCCCTGAATGTGCATACCTCTCGGTTGACCCTGGATTGAGTTCGAACTGACCTAGCATTGACTTTGATTACGTGTGATAACCTCTCCTACTATAACAGGAATCCTCATGATTGTATCTGGGATCACACTGCATTGACCTTCCAATTTCCCCCGTGTGATAACGACCTAGTGCTATTACCATGAAAGCTCCTCCAGGGAATAACATGAATTTGTCTGTATGCGCTAAGTTCAGTGCTATTACCATTTTTGTTCATTTGTTTAGATCTCCAAAGCATTTTAGCCCTGCCCCAAAGTAACAAGCATAAACTTCATCAGTTATATTAAAAATAACATATTAGTATGAAGTTACTTCCAAACTCTGCTTTCCTCATGCCTGAATTTCAGGAAGGGGTACAGAATTGTTGCTTGTATTTGCTGTGTTGCAAAACTTCCTGTACCACTTAGTAAAATGACACTGAAGGCTTAGCTGACCTGAAACAATTTGATTATCTTGACCATCTCTCTCTCTCTCTCTCTCTAGTTCAGCATGTCCTAAAAGTGATCAGAACCTGATTTGAAGATATATGGTGACCCCTTTACTTTGAAGCTTGTCCTTTAAATCATTTGATAACAAATTCATGAAAGGGCAATTCCACTGTAAACTGTCAAAAGGAATAGACCTCAGTTATATCTTAAAATTGGATGAGATGAGAACTCAGCACACACTGAAAATGCTGTGTTGGGCAAGGACTTCAGAGAGCCAGTTTTGAACAAAGGACATTTGAGCAAAGGATATGTAGCACATCTTTATTCTGGCTTTCACTGGAGAAAGAACACCGGTGAGCTGTTCATCATAGCAAAACTCAGGAAAGCATTTAAAGAAAGCTCTACAAAGTAAGTGGTTAAGTGCAACACCACTTTCTCATCCTCATTTGATGGGAATGATGGAGATAGCCTTCTTGGTGGCTGGTTCCAGACTTTGGAACTTCCTCCAGCATTAGGCCATATGTATTTGGTTTACTTTCTGTGGACTTATTATTCAGTTATTCAGCAAACAAAAATTAGTAACAGTAATGTATTAGTAACAGTGATGACTAGCTTATGTGATAGAAATCAGGAAATGAGTTTAGATCCCTTGCTGTTCTCTCATCTTTAAAAACCAGTTGGTGCTTGCTTTCCTTCCTCTGTTACTAGGCAATTAGCCCCCTGTTTTGAGAAGTGAGCAACACAGAAAGGTTTTTTAAAAAGTATCTGTGATATAGTGGCTTATTGGCTTTAAGAGGAATGCATTGTTAAATTTCATTTGAAAAAAAGTTTATTTTAATCATTTTATAACTGTATGTATATAGCTATTCAGTGGTTCACATGCAAACACTGCATTGGCTCACAAGCAAATACAACAATGGCAATACAGTAAAAAATGTTTTAAAACTATTAAAAACTAGAATCCACAAGGTATGGAATTCTATACCAAGAGAACTATGTTAAGAAAAGTAAAAGTCCTGGATGAATAAAAAGCCCTTTATTTGCTGAGAAAACAAATACAGAGTTGACACAAGATGAGACCATTTAATCACCAGAATGACACTCAAAGAAATCCTCTTTCTGGTAGTAGCATTACTTACATCAGTGCTTCCCAATCTCTCTGATAGGAAGGACCAGCAATATTTTTCCCCAGTGTGCTAGGGACCATATTTGTGCCTATTGGCCCGTTACAGACGGGCCTTAAAGTACGTGCTGAGCACGTACTAGGGTTAGAAAGCAGCAGCGCTTCCGCACCCCCCCAACCCTAGTACGTGCTCAGCACGTACAAAATGGTGGCGGCCATTCCACACGGCCACCGCCATGGCTACGTCACGACCGTGCCACCTCCAAACGAGACGGTGCGGTTGTGACGTAGTGGGGCCGCGTGAAGGCACATACAGCGCCCTTTCTGCAGCCCCGGAAGGAGCTCCATTTTGGAGCTCCTTCCAGGTTTGCGTCACTGGGCGCAGCCTTTAGATGGCTGCGCCCAGCGACGCAGAGGAGAAATAATAATAATAATAGTTTATTCTTATATACCGCTATTCCTTATACAAGATCATAGCGGTGTACAGTTTAAAACAACATTAAAACAAGAAGAATAATGATTAAAAGATCAATATCAACGTCTAAGACCATATAAAAACATCAATTCCCACAAAATACTAAATCAATAAAACAACAGAATAATACAACTCAAGCTCATTGGGGGAAAGCTTGGCGGAAGAGGAAAGTTTTTAACATCCTCTTAAATCCCTCAAGGGAGGCGACGGTGCGGAGCTCGATGGGCAGGGTATTCCATAGTCTAGGGGCTGAGGTAGAAAATGCCCTCTGTGTTGAACTATAATGTGCACTCGGAATAGACAGAAGATGTTTCCCGCCCGACCTGAGAATGTGGGGCGGATTATACGGGGAGAGGTGGTCCTCCAAGTACCCTGGGCCCAAGCCATTTAGGGCTTTATAGGTAATAACCAAGACCTTGTATTGCGCTCAGTAGCGAATGGGCAGCCAATGGAGGTCTTTCAACACAGGTGTTATATGACTGGCCCTGGGGCATCCAGAGACCAGTCTAGCAGCCATATTCTGTACCAATTGTAGCTTCCGAGTTTGGTACAAGGGTTGCCCCATGTAGAGCGCATTACAGAAATCCAAACGAGAAGTTACCAGAGCATGTACCACGGTTTCAAGGTCAGCCCGGCCCAGGTAGGGACGCAGCTGGCGTATCAGCCAAAGCTGATAACAGGAGCTCCTGACCGTCGCATCCAAGCAGCCCCTTTCTCCTCCTCCCCGCCGCCGCCGGGTGTCCTTGGGGCTTGATGCCCCAAGGACACCCCTTTCCAGGCCTCAGGGAAGCGGCCTTTTGCCGCTTACCTGCAGCCTGAAAAGCGGCGGATCGGGGCCTCGGGGGCTGCCGGTCTGGCAGCTGAGGCCCCGATACACCGGGGAAAGGAGCACCTACAGGCCACCCCAAAGGGGCGGTCTGTAATGCGCCCCTGTCTACAACTGTTTCTTTCCTTCTTGGAAACTCACCAGGCATTCATCAGGCCTGTAGCTAGGCCTTTAGAGGCCCTGGGACAGAAAGTTGGGCTCGGTAGGGCGGAGCGCTCACATGCTCCCGAGTCCTTCTGTGTGCCGTGGGCGCCATCTTGGGCACTGCCCTGGTTGCCCCAACCTAGCTACAGACCTGGCATTCATCCAGGAACTTTGAACAGTATTGCCTTGCCTCACTTACAAGTTTGCCTGGTGTGTTTTAAGCTTTGGAGTAAAGAATTTTGGATTTTAGATCTGGCTTGTGGGTTTTAGGTTGTATTTTGCTGCATGGCCAACACAGCTATCCCTGAATGTGTTCCATTTGATTAGGGAGCCCAGATCAAGGCCTTTGATGAAAGTTCAAGGCAGGCACATATGGAGCAAGGCTGCCTTTCAGATAATCTAGTTTAGACAGTCAGTCAAGAGAGAGTATCATAACCTTTCTATCATTTTACTGGGACATACAATGGATTATACAGTGTAATGTTATTTGGGAGAACATGTTTCTGTTTCTCTCATTTTTCAAACAACATACTAATATAAAATTGCTGGACAGTCTGAGAAGCTACACCCACGCGTGTTGGCTTTATCTTGGCCTAATGTCAAAAGCTGTCAATTTAGGCTCCTGAGAAGAACATCCTATCCCTTCCTTAGCAGTTTGCTGGATGTTGAAGAAGAGAGAGAAAAAGAGAGAAGATGGCAGAGAGAGAGAGAAAAAAGTGGATAAAAAAGTTAGATTGATTTAAAGAAAGAAGAAGATAGCAGTAAGATACAATTTTAGCTTTGATGCTATTCACCACCACCGGGTTCAGGCAGTGGTCCCATATTATCCAGCATTTCATACTGAAAAACCAGAATATATGAGGCCAAGTGGCATCATAGTCTGGTCAAGATGACTAAACTTATTAATGATGAAGAAAGGACAAGTTAGGAGAGGCTGCAGCAGTTTGTTTTTGCCTGAACCTATTAGGAAGAGTTTCCTTCTCTCCTTCCTGCTGAGTTAATTGAGTACAAAATTCAGTAGTCCCTTCCCTTACACAGGGGATCCCTTTCTGACCCCGCCGCATAACGAAAATACCACATAAGTGCAAGCCCCATTAAAGCCAATATTTCTGGTGCACGCTGCCATTTCGTCCAGCGTGGCTTCCAGCATATGCTGCAAACCACGTAAGGCACACCCACATATAACACGGGCGTACTGTACAGTGCTCCTGCATCATACGTGGACACGATATACACGGCTTTCAGCATATGCTGAAAGCTGTGCCGGAAGAAGCTTTGGCGTGCCCACAAGCATATATGGAATTCCCCTTATGTGGGGGGGGGGTTTTTCCAAAATGGATCCCCCTGCATAAAAAAAGGGTCCACTGTACTTTTGAACTCAGTTTGGAAGCAATTGAAGTAAGCCAAGGAAAAAGAGGGAAAGAGGAGAGAGAAACTGGGGGGCAATTGGGAGCTGCCCCTTCCTGCCCTGAGTCGGTGCTGCAGCAGCCACTCCTTAAAAGAAGCTGCTGTGAGCAGCTTCCTTGAAGGAGCATCTCAGCTGAGCTCATGAGCCATGATGATGCTCTTTCTGGACAGTGCCATTTGGGCACTGCATGCCACAGACATCACCATGGCATGAGCTGTGTGTGCAGGACATATAGATGGGTGCGCGCCATGATGGCGGTGGGGTGGTGAAACTAGGACTGGGGGCATGTGGACACACAGCCCTAGCTCGCATACATGCCGACACCAAATTAGGAGGGATAGCTAGTACTCCAGAGGACAGGATCAACATTCAAAAAGATCTGAATAGACTAGAAAGCTGGGCCAAAGCTAACAAAATGAAATTCAACACAGAGAAATGTAAGGTACTGCACTTAGGGCGGAAAAATAAAATGCACAGATATAGGATGGGTGACACCTGGCTGAATGAAACTACATGTGAAAGGGATCTGGGAGTCCAAGTAGACCACAAGTTGAATATGAGTTAACAGTGCAATGTGGCAGCTAAAAAGGCCAATGCAATTTTAGGAAGCATCAATAAAAGTATAGTGTCTAGATCAAGAGAAGTAATAGTGCCAATGTATTTTGCTTTGGTCAAGCCCCCACCTGGAATATTGTGTCCAGTTCTGGGCACCACAATTCAAAAAGGATATTGTGAAACTGGAGCGTGTCCAGAGGAGGGCGACTAAAATGGTGAAAGGTCTGGAAACCTTGCCCTACGAGGAACGACTCAGGGAGCTGGGGATGTTTAGTCTGGAGAAGAGAAGGTTAAGAGGTGATATGATAGCCCTGTTTAAATATTTGAAGGGATGTCATATTGAGGAGGGAGCAAGCTTTTTTTCTGCTGCTCCAGAGAACAGGACCTGGAACAATGGATGCAACCTACAGGAAAAGAGATTCCACCTCAACATTAGGAGGAACTTCCTGACAGTAAGGGCTGTTCGCCAGTGGAACACACGCCCTCGGAGTGTAGTGGAGTCTCCTTCCTTGGAGGTCTTTAAGCAGAGGCTAGATGGCCATCTATTGGGGATGCTTTGATTGGATTTCCTGCATGGCAGGGGGTTGGACTGGATGGCCCGTGCAGTCTCTTCCAACTCTCTGGTTCTATGATTCTATGATAAACTGCCGGTCTGTACTGCCTCTGGAGAAGCTTAAAAACAGCGGAAAAGTTGGATGAAAGAGAATTAATCATTACTGTCCCTGACAAATCAGCAAAGTTGAAGAACATATGGTCTGTCTCTGATTAGTCTAGTTATTATGCTCCTCAACAGAAAAATTGCTAGCCACCCCTACAAAGGAATAATGTTTTGGGATAACTGCCCCTGCTACATATCATATTAAACCAGCAGAGTAATAAATCAAATAGATGAATATTTGGTGTCTTTTCATGGAGATTTATACACACAGGAGCCCAGCCAGTGCCTTTATAATATGGTCATTTACATTGAGAATGTTTAGAAGCAGGAAATGGCATTCTTACGTTGCCAATCTAGGATGGGATGGAATGGGATGGGATGAGTAAAACGTTGATGTGGTTACAATTACATCAATTTTAATTATAGCTTAGGAAAGTTACTTATTTAAACCAAATTCTCACAAGCCACCATTGCCAGTTGTAGTTGGTGGTGTATCTTTTTTGAAATGATGTATTCAGGTCTTTTACTCCAAGTATCAAGTCAAGTCTTTAGTCCCTACCTTCAAGTCTCAAGTCCTTGCATGTTACTTTCAAGTTGAGTCTCAAGTCTGGAAGTCAACTTTAACAGAAATTTAGGTAAATAACTGAACATCCTGGTTGTTTATTGGGGAGTCAGGTGGGGAAAGCCTTGGAAATCCAAGGAGGCAACTGGTGAAGAATCAGCAAGGCAAAAGAAAGGATGAAGATACTTCCATAAGGTTGCAGACTTGCTACAGAGACATTAACTTGAGCAGCACATTCCTAGCATATCAGGATAAGGGAAGGGGTGAGAAGGCTGTCATGGAATTGTGGCTGTTTGTGTTTGCATGCACACATGTTTCTGATAGAGGTGAGGGAAGGAAAGAAGGGATTCAGGTTGTTGAAGTAGATCAGCAGCATTGAGGGGACTAGGGGGGCACAATAGTGTGTGACTATTTAATCTGGCTTGGGTCCACACAGATGGGACATGAGAGCAAATGGAAAAACTAGAGACTGGGTGGAGGTTTAGGTCTGCTTAGCAGCCTGTGAGAAATGCTTCCCATGCATTGGGGACAAGTCTTGCTGCTGCTTAGGATAAGCTTTATCCTTCCACCTCAAGCCTATTGCCAAACTCATTTGCTGTGTTCCTCTCCAAGAAAAGCTTTGCACACTCTCAGGGGTGAGTCTTGCCTGTTGCTAGGAATTGTTTTAAAAGACTCCTTCTCTTTGATGGCCACCAAGTCAGTAGCTAAAAATTTGCAAGTATTAAGTCAAATCAGCACACCATGCCCCTCTCCCAGCTGGTACCCTCACCTGCCTGTGCCTCCAGTGCCTGGCAAAGTCTCCATCGGCCTGGGACTGCCTGCGGGTCCTTGTCCTCCTTCTCTCACAGGCTCCTCCCAGGGGTACGACCACAAATTCAGTCCCTAATGGTGCTGTGCACACACCACCATTAATAATAATTACTAACAGGGAGCTTGCTATCCACATATGTTGGAATCCATGGATGACAAGCCCACAGATAAGGAGGGCCCACTATACACAAGTCTTTCTAATGCAATGGAACCTTTCTTTGTCAACTGAACCTTCTATCTGTAGGATGGAGGCCCCCATTCTTCCAAATCACCCCTTAACAATTTTGAGCAAGTAACAGAGATACTATTCTGAAATATATATTTTTTCTTTTAAAAATAGCCATTTTGAGTTGCTGATGTAAGGGCCATCCCCATTTATATAATCTGGGCTGTGCACTTTTCCAACTTTGATTGTCTACTAAAAGCCCTCACTTTGTCCAATATGAGATGTGGCTTTCAGTTGTTGTGTGCCTTGCCATCTATGGCAAATGATTACCCACTTCCATCCAGTATAAGCAAAAATAATCCTGTTAAGGTGGAGAGCATTGAATAGATGTCAGACCGTGTTGCATTACTCACCTTGATGCATTGGTGACTTTATGCTACAAATAATGTGTTTTTACATTCAGATTCATGAGAGATAGGGAAGCTACTGTAGACAGTGTGTCTTTCCCTAGCCTCTGAAGAAATCAAGAAAACAATATCCTGTTGGCTCAAATGCACTGCTTCTCCTGATCTTTGAGTTTTATATTGGAAAAAAATCTCCAAAAATGATGGATGCAGTTATATCTGCCCTTATTGCAATGCAGCACTATTTGGATAACTTTGCATGAAGATAAATTCAAAATGCAAACATTTAGCATTTACTGAATTTCTCAGTCATATAACACCTTAGATTCTTTTTCTCTGGACAAACCAACTAGTCCCAAGAAAGAGAATTCTAAGTGCACAGACTCATACTGAGAGCCTGAGTGGCATAATAGTTTGAACATTGGACTATGACTCAAGACCAGGGTACAAATCCCGACTCAGCCTCTTCTATTCCACGTACAGAGGTCTACTGAATCAGCAGCTGAATCTTACTTCAACCCTGACAATTAGGTAACATCCTGCAGACTAATTTAAAGGCTCAAGCTTGGCTGTGTAGCACACACAGCTCTGTTTTCCAAGGAAAAAATGGCTATCAGGGTAAGGTGGAACACTCAGAGGACTACCACCATTACTCCCTTACCATCTGGCACATGAGGTAGTTGATTCACTCTGGGTTTTGGGAGGATCAGCTCTGGAAGTTATCAACCAAAGTATTGGTTGTTTGTATACATTTGGTTGTTGTTAGACTGAAAGTCCCACCACCAGGCATTGGTGGTTATGTTGGCTAGGGCTTAACAGCATTGCAGTCCAACACCATGGGAGCCACAAGTTAGTTACACCTACTTTTACATGAATATGTGAAATTCACCTTCTTCCCTATGCATAAAGCATCTTGCCTTAATTGGCAACAATTAAAAAAACTGGGGGCACGTTCTTCTTTTTAAAAAATTCTTAGAACTATATTGTTATAATGCAAAAGTGTCATTTCACTGATGCATTGATGCTCTACAGCTCTAAGAGCTGAGGAAATTAAAAATAAAGTAGAAGAGACGGAGACTATGTCTTATAACATCTCAGATTTAAAAAGAAACTCCCTCAAGTGTGAAATAAAATGTTGCAGTTAGTGCCAGGTACTGCAATAAAATACTCCAGGAGAATAGAAACATAATTTTGATATTTTGTTTAAAAAAAAACACCCAAAAACTAAAACAAAACTTAGAATTGCAGCAACAAATACCACAACCTTCCAACCCATTTTCTAGCCTATAAAATGATAGTGCATGGACATCCCAACCAATTAAATAGGATTATATATAGTAAAATGGACTATAAAGGGACTGTGCAACAGACCATGATACACACACACACAAACAAATTAATACAGCCAAATCAGGATGCATTTGTATTTCTTTACTGAACTGAGTGTAATTCCATTTCTACACATTTTAAACCAAATGTATGATAGGGTAAAGGTGGTGCTTGAGACCTGGTGAGTGCAATAGAAGTTGTGGAAACTATGTTAAAAAAAAAATAGTCAAAGATCAACCAGGTGAGATGAGTAAACCGAGCCTTTACTGTATGGAACCAAAATACTTGGGCTGTATTTGGCAGGCAGAGTCAAAAGCTTGTGGAAAAAATGGATGAAAGAAATGGGGTGATGGGTTTAGGTCTGGTATGGATGAGTGCAAAGTGGCAGACCAGTGGAGAGAAGGAGAGAGAAAGTGCAGATAAGTTGCCAAAAAATGAGAGCAGAGAAAAGGCTTCACAGTCTCAGCCTGGACTGAAGGAGGGGAAGTTGTGACAAGAAAGCAGAGCCTTAAAAGAGACATGGAAGGACAATGGAGGGAGAGCACACTTTGCCTCAGCATGACAAGGAGTGTAGCAAAGCAAATCTTTATCCAAACACAAAAACACAGTCATAAAGAAAGCATGCTTACATGGTCCAAATGTGACAAGTCACCTCTACAAGAAAGAGTGAAGAAACAGGAGGAGGAGATCAAGGCATATTGTTCTGTAGACTTGATCCTGGTGTAGTGGCCTTCTTGAAGTTCCAGCCTATCTGAGGTCCTCCTTATATTTGCTGCAGCTCCTCTAACATCATTAGTTTGGTTACTCAATCAATTGCAGCCAGGATGTTCTGGTTTCTTTGCTCTTGTGGCTCAGGAAATGAATTCCAAGTGCTTACCTGAGTCCTAAGTTACTGTTCAGCACACTCTCTCTGAAGAGTGTTTGAGACACATGACAGTTTTGGAATAGGGGTCTTTGGAGATGAAAATCTGTTAACAATTGTCTTTCATAGTAGTCAACTTTTTTCTCCTTTAGATTGGCTACATCTGTCTCTGGGCCTCCAGGCCATCCATCCATTTCTCACGTATTGACACATACCCTCATTCAATCCCAGAGATCTAAATCAGCATTTCAAAGACATTGTTTCACCCTTAACCTTCTGCTAATTCAAGCAGCTTACCTGTTGTTAGAACACTGGCCTATATCATAAGGCATGACCTAGCTTCAAAAATACCACAACACATCACAAGTAAAAATATTGAAATCAAGGACCAGAATCATAGAAGTATAGCACAGTACATTCCTACTAATATACAGTACAATGTCTGTTTCTTTGGGGGGAAAGAAGCCACAAGAGATCAGTGTTGTCAGGTTACACAGTTCAAATTTCAGGAGAACTCCAAGAAAGTCGCAAAGATTTCAGGGATTTTTAATAAGTAAATATTATGAATATAGTGGAAAGCAAATGAGAATGGTCCTCCCACCTCCCTCCTGGCAATCATGTTTATGGTCCATTGGTTGATGTTAATTGCAGTTTACCTGATGTCACTTTTTGGGATCTTGTTCTCAAGAATATACTGCCAGCTCACCTGATTTAAATCCAACAAGGTTGATGGCCTAATCATTTGAGCAATACTATCCCCACCCCCATACCGTCAGTATTATCAACCAAAAATGTTTGCCTGTTCACAATCAATTTCAAAATGGCCAACCTATTACAACTGGCAACATGCAACTTGCAACTATCTTACTTTTAAACAAGCACCCATGAAACAGATCTTTTTTCTCACACTTCTCATTATATTTCTGCACATATTTAGGTTCTGTCCCCCTCCTTCTTGGATCTAATCCACATTGCAGAAATAACACTGCTTTAACTGCCATAGCTCAATAACTATGGAATTCTGGGATTTGTAGTTTTGTGACATAATTAGCCTTTTCTGTTAGAGAACTTAGGTGTCACAACAAGCTACAAATTCCAGAATTCCAAAGCATTAGCTCTGGCCATTAAAGTGGTGTCAAACTGCATTATTTCTACAGTACAGAATACACCTTGGAGGTGTGCTCATGCCATCTTCTTTCTAACCCTGTATCACACACACATGCACATACTCACATGCTTTGTATGTATGAAGGAGGGGGATAGTTTGGGGCAAGAATTGTGCAGCCCTCCAAGTGTTGGTAGACTGCAACTTTCAGCAATCAGCATAGCCGTTGGTAAGGGATAATTGGAACTGTAGTTCAGCAATAACCAGAGGGCCACATAAAATCCTAAAGTCATTAGACAAGACCACAAGGGGCATCCAGTCCAACAACCTGTCATGCAGCAATACACAGCCAGTACTTGGGCTGTAGTCTTCCAGGGCCTTGGGTTACCATTAAGCAGAGTGAGGCAATTGCCTCATTTACTAGATTGTGAAGAAAGAGTAATAATATTCTCCTGACTGTTTCACGTGACCTGGCTAGTAGTTTCCTTCTCTTGTAAAAGAAAGCTGTGTGCCATGTTACTCAGCCTGCAACCATTATTGCAGCATGCAACCCGTATGCAACCCAGATTTCTCCGGGCTTGTCTCGCATCTTTTCAAGAATGGGAAAATCTCATTCTTGAAAAGCTTCGAGATAAGCCCGGGTTGCATATGGCCAGCATGCTGTCCGGCAATTGATGAATGCGATAAGATCCATGTTAAGAGAGTTACATCCTGGGTCTATCCTGGCACCAAAGATAATGCAATAATCTCCCTAGTCTGCTTCTCTTACAGAACACCACCCCATTGCCAGTGCTAAAGTAAAATTAAAATGCCAGTCCAATTGACTTCTGTATCAATTTGTCCTTGACTCAAACAGCAAAACGTGTTGGACCTGCACTACAGTCTTCTAGTATTTATTTCAAATTGATCTTTTCACCACAACCTTGTTGATGTTGCTATTGTTTGGTGGTGGTGATTCCACATTGGATTTTACCACTGTTCCTCGTATGGAATTTAGTAGGAGCTTTGCCAGTTCCAGATCTTAGTTCAGCATTGCTAGAGTTCCTGGTCAACTCAGAACAGATCATTCAACTCAGGCCAGTTCATTGGCTGCCCCTGCCTGATGGGAATTTGAATCCAGTATTTGAAGAACCACGGGTTTCCCATCTTTGTTCTAGAAAGACAACTTTTGCCACCTTGGGTTCCAATCTCACATGCTACAGCCTTCCAAATGTCACTTCCCTTCAAGCACAAATTAGCTCCTCTTGTCCTTAGTCCACATGACAGGACTTCTTTTATGTAAGGACTAGTCAACAAATATTAGTTATAGCTAGACTAACTACTCTGTAGAGAGACCTTGTAGCATCTTTGAGACTAACTGAAAGAAAGAAGTTGGCAGCATGAGATTTTGTAGACTTCAGTCTATTTCCTCAGATGTATTCCTGGAATAACTAAGGGTCTAAATAGACCAGTGTTTGTTGGTCAGAGTGGGGGCATGGCATGCTGCACACCCGATCACATGGTAGGTATGAGACTTGGGATTGCTCTGACCAAAAATCCACAACTTCATGTAAAATAGAAAGTTAATTTTAAAAGATAAGGTAGAAGCACCCGGGACCACGTCTTTGCAGAATCTGAGGCACACAAAGGGGAAGCCTTAATTTAAACCGACCACTGACCCCCACCTTTTTTCCTTTCCCTCTCAGATGGTTTTTCCAGTTCATCCCCGCCCCCTCAGCGGAGGTTGAAACCCTACATCAAAGTAACCCAAATGCGGGCATCATTTGGTCTCTGGACATTCTCTGTCCTGGGAAAGCTATTGATGCCTTAATTGATGACTTGTATCTGTGGAACCTCTCTCAGTCATAAATCTTTCTCAGGGTGTGAAGGATTCTTTGGCCTGTTACAGACTGCCAAAATAAAGCTGCTTCAGGTCTCTTTGGAGGTATGCTATTTAAACGATGCATGGGTCCTAAGAGTCCGGAGGTCGCGCCAAAGCCACACTCCATTCCTAAGCAGCTTTGGTGCAGCTTCCAGATTCTTAGGATGCATGCATCATTTAAACAGCATACCTTCAAAGAGACTCAAAACAGCTTTATTTTGGCAGTCTGTAACAGGCCAAAGTCCTGCTAACCAGTGTTCTGCTTACATGACACATCCGATTACAGATCATGGCCGCAGATGGGCAGTTCCCATAATGCTTTTCCCATTGAGTCCTACAGATACATACCTTTATTTAATACATACATATATTGCTAACACACCCTAAGATTTATATTTATATATCAGACTATATATATATATATGTATATGTATATGTATATGTATATGTATTATATATGTTCACTACTAAATATGATCAGCAGCTTTAAACAGTCTGGCACTCCTAAGATGCCGCCTTCAAACATTCCAACACATCATACATCAAAGTAACAGTTGTATGTACATATCATCAATGTACATGTAACTAATTACTAACTTAGATGACTTAATCTAAACTCTTTACCTCATCATGACAGAACTCCGAATGAATAAATGAATGAAGGGGTTCTGACAGTAGGGACATCATGGCACTCCTTTGGCACCGTGTTTAGACATGCTGTGCCAAAGGAGCACCAAAAAGCCACCACTGTGGTGGCAAGGGCACCTTTTTGCTGGTGCTAAAAGGAATGTCATGTTGCTGTTCTTTTTAGCACCAGCAAAGTGCCAGATCAGGGCCGTGACATGCAGTTGCTGCGGCACCAATCCGGTGCAGAAAGGGGTGGCAGGAAACTGCTTTTTTGGGGCTTCTGTTGAGCCCCTAAGTTAGTTAAACTTAGCTGTTATTGAAATCAATGGCAAAAATCAGTCATAAGTGAAGCTGCACTGCTTTTAAAGAGAACAAAGTTCAGCTCATGTAGCCAAGATCCAGCTACCTACAGCTCATTATTTATTCAAGCCTCTCTCTGTCATCTCACAGAAAACAATCTGAACTGCAGAAATAATGCAGTTTGACACTGCTTTAACTGGCCTGGCTCAATACTATGGAATTCTGGGATATGTAGTTTTATGATGTATTTATCCTTCTGTGTCAGAGAGCTCTGATGCTACAAAAACTTCAAATCCCAGATATCCATAGCAATGAGCCATGGGAGTGAAAATGGTGCCAAATTGCATTATTTCTGCAGTGCAAATGCAATCAGACTATTTTGTCCTGCTTCATTTTGCCAGTCTTATCTTTTAACAACACACAGTGCCTCTTGACCTTATGGACAATGAAGTTTCTTCAAAGCCCATTTTGCCCCCCCCCCCCCTTCCCTTCTTCTGCTCTTTTCCTCAAATTTCCTTAATCTTTTCTCTCATCAAGTACTTTTTATCAGTTTATAACCTATGTGACACTTTTAATTCAATTATGTTTAGCTCTTGCACTCAGCATTCACTGTATTCTGCCCAGTCCTGAGCCTGCCTTCTCACCAAACAATTCCTCACCCTCAAGGCTTGTAAAAGTTCCATTGCTAATATACCAATAGTTTCTTTATCTCGCGCTGTTGGACTGAAAACTTTCTGATAGCTTTGTTTCCTGAACAACTGGATGTTTATAAATAGTCCTGGCTACCACATCAGCCTTCACAAAATGCAGTACAATACAGATTGTGAAACTGATAGTCAGTCTTAAGGAAATCAATATTTGATGATATTCAAAACAGTGAAAAATATGGAAGAAAATATTAAGAGGCCATGGATAGATATTCAGTTATCTGCAATTCTTTATACTTAAAAAGAAGGCTGCTTATTTTTAAAATAAAATAAAGAAACATTTAATATTTATATTAAAGTTAAATGAAGCAGAAATATATTGTGCTTACCAGAAGCAAATGAGTTAGTAAATTCAGAGTCCCAGAGCTTTCTCTCCTAGAAGTAGGTGCAATGAGCCATTCTTGAAGCACTACTTCCCTTGTGTTTCAACTCCTCCACTAGAATCCTGATGTCTCATTCAGTGCACTCATACATTAAAATTCCCACCCACTGCATGCACTTGGCATCCTATCCTTCTTTGCAACCATGGTAGCATGGGCACGTTCTCTTTAATTTGGAGGTTTCCTTCTCTCTGTGTCTGTCTTCACTTTCATCCTTCTCATAGTAATATCATCATCCTCTGAGGAAATAAAAAGAAAATCCACACCAGAAACTTGCCAAAAGAAGGAATCTTATTTTTTAAAAATGTTAATCAGGATTGGTCCAAGATACTTTGTTGCCTGAGGCAGAGCAGTACATGAGACACCTAGCATCCCTCAAGCGAATACGCATCATATCCCAAATCAGCTGAGATATTTTGTCACCTTCAAGCAGAAAGTCTCATATTTTCCACTTTCTTTAATAGTCAACAGTAACATTATATCACATAACTTACAAATTCACTGCCCTTTTATGACACCCCCTATCAGTTGGTTGAGAGCCAGCATGGCGTAGTGGTTTGAGTGTTGGACTAGGACTCTGGAGACCAGGTTCAATTCCCAGTTCAGCCATGAAAATCCAGTGGGTGACCTGCGGCATGTCACATGCACTCAGCTTTAGGGAAGGCAATGACAAATCTTCTCTGAACAAATCCTGCCAAGAAAATCCCATGATGGAGGAGGGGGGAGGCACACAACAACCACAACAACAACAACAACCACAACAACAAATCAGTTGGTTGAGATGACTGTCTTATTCCACCTAGATGTAGGTAAGTGAAGGGTGTTCTTAGTGTGTGTGTGTTGAGTCTCTTTTCATATTGAGAAGTTGGGATTAGCCTGGAGCAACAAGGATAGTAGGCCTGTCCTCCTCCATGAAAACAGAGATGTTTATCACACTATGCTCTTAAAGAGGTACTATTCCAGTGTGACTCCTCTAGCTGCCTCCTGTTGCATGCTGGGATTGGCAGTTTTAAGGAGGGGTATTTAGAATTCTCAGGCAGAGAAGTTGAGCTCTTTAAAACTGCCAATCCCAGCATGCAACAGGAGGCTGCTAGAGGAGTCACACTGGAATAGTAGCTCTTTAAGAGCATAGTGTGATAAACATCAGAGAGAGAGAACACAAGGCAGAGGCCAGAAACAAAAGGGGCACCTTCAGGTTAGTTCATTTAGTACAATAAAGGGCAGTGATTTGAGTAATCCTGGATGAACCACATGGTGTATTCTGCCCATAATGGGATAGGTGGCGCTCAGAGAAGGCAAGCAGGCAGAAAAGGAAAGGAAAGGTCAAGGGCCTGATCTTTCTCTATCTAAGCCATTTTATCCCTAGTGGATAAAAGAATAGTAAGAACAGGTACAGAAGTTTCTGCATCTTCCAACATTCATATGGCTGGCTGGATAGCACTTAAGTCTTTCACTAGAAACCTTACCTGCTGAAGAATAGGGCATTGCTTAGGCTTGACATTAAGTATTATTATTATTTTCAACCCTCAAGTGGCATTATAATGGATGGCTGTTGCCTGCCATTTGAACTACATAGTACTTGAACTGTATAGCAACACACACCAGGTACAACTGAGTTCCATCAAAACCATTTGTGCATTGCTATTCATTTCAATTCACCCCTCTTTCAGTTATGCTGATGGTGTTTTTACACAATTATCATGGTTTTATATTGCAGACACATTGGTAGAAGAGAACAACATGTCAGTCACAGTAATCAGGTAGAGTTTGCCTTCCTACGCAAATCTTTTGATAACTAATGCATATACAATTGCTCATTTTTGACTAATATAATTATCCTTCTCTTTGAAATATTGCAGAGGAAAATTGGAATCAAGTTAGAATCAGGCAGTAAATTAAGTGGGAATTGTTTCTCCATCAACAGGGCAATGTTGTATGCATGGATTACACAGTCCCCCAGAAATGTACTTATTTAAGATATGAAGCCCACCCTATGCTGAAGACTTGGCTTTGGGAATACTTTTTCTCCAATGAAAAATCAAGTCTTGGAACATTTTTAATATGGAGCAGGCAGAAAGATTATACTTTCCTCTGACCATGTGTAGAGATTTTATCTTCTTGTCAATTAAATAACTATTCCCTGTCCATCAAACATCTTTAGAAAGTGTATGATTCTAGTAGAATTGATGATTAGAATTAATAACATCATAAAACCTCAGAAATTCATAACTCCATAAAATGTATGAAATACACCACAAAAACATCCTGGTTTCTGTTCCTACCACAGGTTACAGTGAAACCCATATCATTCTATTTAGCACTTCTAACAAATGCCTGGGTCAAAGCCAATGTCAGGTCAGTATCATCAAGCATCTTCCAAGGCCATAGCCTCAAAAGAGGGTGGTTACCAAATTCTGGAGCTTATTCTTCCTCATCCGGCTCTGGCTGGCTGTTCACTTTCCCTCCCAGAGTGAGCAAGTAGGGGAAGGAGTGAGGAAAAGAAACAGGAGATGCAGATTTGCCCATGAGAGAGGCTAGGGAATATACAAACACAACAATGGAGAGGCAGAGGAGGAGGAGGACTAGGAACAGTCAGGGATATATCCTCTGGTTTTTCACAGATCAAACCAGAACATGTATAGTGAAACAGCATCAAAGTGTGGTCAAGTTGGCAAAGGGTATTAATGAGCAAAAACACATGGGCTAGGACAAACTGCATTATTTATTTATTCATTTATGGGAAAATCCTGTCTTTGAAAATCTGCCGAAAAAGCCCAAGTTGCATAGGGGCTGCATATGTCCAGCCATGGCTGAATGTGATAAGACCCATCTTTGACACTTAATCGTATGTCCATCCCTTCGGAAGAAACGTGGGATACATCGTGTGTGATAATCTCCAGAGTTGGGTGTCATTCATATAAGGATGACACTGTTCCCCAAAACTCACCAGAGGCATACAGTTCCTTGATGCTGTGGCACTTTCCACAAGATTGCTTCTACAGGTGCTCTTACCCTACCAATATAGATGGCATATGGGGGCAAGAGTTTACAAATGACAATAAGACATAGAAAAAGAGGAAGCCTAAACTATGACAGTGTGTACACCTTTTTAAACAATAGAGATGAAAATGGCTCCAGAAACAAAAACAAACCACCAGGTATTTCAAACTGTACTAGCAGTGCTCTGGTCAGTTAATGAATCAAATCTTGATACTTATCAGTCAGCCTGATTTGATACTCAAGTGTTTTGAACAACTCTGCTAATTCAGTGATGATAACAAAATTCTCACTTCCCAAAATCACTAAGGGCAAAATCTCTAATGCTCACATTATGAGGTAACTACAGCAGGTGGGGGTTTTACAATAGTAACATGTGATGACACTTATTATCTCTCAGCTGGTGTTCTTGTGAAATCACTTTTTTTAAAATAAAAAGGTGCCATAAAACTGACAAGTGAATGGATTTTGCTGAAAGCATTTTGCTGTTTGTGGAGGGGATGGATTATGCAACCACATTTTAGTCTGAGTTCAGGTATGGTGTGGTATCAAAACAGTCTTAGCTGTCCTGATTGATAACCTACTCTAGATAAGAGACAGGGGAAATGCTACCTTGATGATCTTCCTGGATCTCTCAGCAGCTTTAGATACATGGTGCTTGGAACTGGCTCTGTCAGATGGGAGTGTGGCACACTTTGTTATGGTATTTCTACAGGGTACAGGGGAAGTTGCAGAGGGTGGCATTGACAGACTCCTGTTCAGTCCTATAGCCATTAAGTTGTGGGATACCCTAGGGGGCTATCTTGTTTACCATGTTGTTCAATATCTACATGAAAATAGATATTGGGAGAGGTCACTAGTTGTTTTGAGTTGGGTGCCATCAGTATACTGATGACATTCAGTTCCATGTCTCTTAGTCATTAGGGCTAGTTGAGGCCTGGATGCTATAATGGGCAGGATGAATGCCAATAAACTGAAGTTGAATCCCAGTATGATAGAGACTCTCTCTGGGAATTGGTAAATCACCTGCCCTGGATGGGGTTTCACTCCCCCTGAGGGAGCAGGTGCATAACTCAGTAATACTCTGAGATCCATCTTTGTTACTGGAGGTCCGGGGGGAGGGGGAGTTTTGACAGGTTCACCGTCTTTCCTGGACCTATATAACTTGCACTGGTAACTTCCCGGTTAGATTATTGCAATGTTCTCTATGTGGGGCTGCCTTTAAAGATGTTGTGGAAGCTACAGCTGATGCAAAATGTAGCAGCTGGATCAGAATTACTGACCAAAACATCATGCCAAAACCACATAACACCAGTTTTATAGAAGCTCTACTGACTGCCAGTATGCTTCTGGTCTGAACTGAAGGTGCTGGTAATACATTTAAAGCCCTAAACAGATTGGGACCTTGATACCTGAAGGAATATCAAACAAACAAAACAAACAAGCGTCATTTAAATACCACTTCATACCGCCTAAGCAGTGTCTAAGCGGTTTACAACTGTAAGCTAATTTGCCCCCAACTCATTTTAGCGACCTCGGAAGGATGCAAGCCTGAGTCAAGCTTGAGCCCTTTTGCTGGTCTTGAACTCACAACCTTATGGTTTTGAGTGAGTGGCTGCAGTACAGGCATTTAACCACTGCGCCATCAGAGCTCCTTTGCGCCACCAGGGTTCCTTATCAGGCTGCCCAACAATGGAGGGCTGTTGGGGAATGGGGCTTCCTCTGTGTCCCAATAAATTGTAGAAGGGGAGAGGGCCTTTACTTACTAACACACTCCAGTTATGGACTACTCTCAGAGACTGGATTAGTGCCAACACTGCTGTCATTGTGGCATGAAGTGCAAATAAGGCTATTTAATAAAGCTTTGGGGCACAACGTATTTTCCTCCCAAGTTTGCACATGGAGATGGTTTTAAATTGCTTTAAACTGTGCAAATTGATTTTATTGCACACTGCCCTAAGGTTCTTCGATACAAAGTAGGCTATAGATGTTTTAGTAAATAATAAAGAAATAAATACTACAAAAACAAATATTATAACATGCTCTGAACTACAATCATATTTAGCATTCATATTTATCAACCGTTTATCATTATAATACATGTTTCATATATACAAAATGTGTGTATCTGCTTAGGCCACATTAATCTCCATTACAGTCAATATTCTTTCCTTTTCTTTATGATTCTGCACTCAAACAAAATATGCATATACAGTAAAATACAGATTGGACCAAATTAACACTACAGCCTAAGATCCCTTGTGGGTATGTGTTTTTAAGTTGCCTGTCAGCTTATGGAGACTCCATGTATTTCATAGGATTTTCTAAGGCAAGGAACACTCAGAGGTGGTTTTGCCAGCTCCTTCCTCTGAAACATAGCCTAGTAGCCATTGGCAGCTTCCCATCCAAGTATAACCAGAGCTGACCCGGATTAGGTTCCAGGATCAGGTATGTTATGGCACCTTTAAACTATTTAGGCAGCTGCCCTATAATTGAACATATTCAGAATCAACTCTCATAGATATGCTTCCTAAGAATCTATCTCACTGCTGCACAATATAACTTAATCCTAAAATTGTTCTAATTGAGGCTTAAAAACACATTGAAACTAAGAACCTTATCGCACACATTATTTTCCCCATAATGGGAATGGGAAGGGGACTTTCAGGGCCATGTGCGATCAGGAAAAAATGGATTTTACCGCACAGCAAATCATCCACAAAATTGCCCCATTCTGTTCCCTGGCTCCAAGCCATCGCCATTCAGTGCTGAGGGGCGCCATTTTGCTTGGTCAGAAAACTTCCAACCTGAACATGTAATGCTCCTCAGCACTGAATGGGGACAACTTGGTGCCGGGGAATGGAACGGGGACATTTTGTGGACAATTTGCTGTGCTGTAAAATCCGATTTTTCCTGGTCACGCACGGCCCCTTCCCATTCCCATAATGGGGAAAATAATGTGTGCGATAAGGTCCTAAGACTAGTATAGTTTCTTTGAACTACTTTTCTAAAATAGTTTCAGAGAGTGGTAGCTAGGCGGTGAATTATACACAGGCTCTTAGTCCTTCAGAGAACTCATTTTCCTTTGTGGATGAATTCTAACAAAGCCTTTCTGGGAACAGTGTCCATGACATACGTAAATGGCTGGAAAACATAGATGGCTGAATGGAGAATACTTTTTAAACAGAAGCAGCAGATAGTTTGGTCTGTCCTGGAGTCTGTTTTCTCAGCTCAAAACCTATACATGTTCAATACTTGGTGTTTGTGTGTGTAAAAGATCCTACTTATGAGCAAGAGTAGGAGGAAAGAATGTGGGTGTAAATGGATTCATATGTGCAAAGGAAGGGAGAGACCAAGGATAAAGCTGCTTGGTGGTTCTCTTTATTCAGAGAGAGAGGCGCGTTACCGACCACCCAAAACGGATGGTCTCACGCCGCTGCCGGTTGCTCCGCGAGGGAGCCGCAGCAGCCAAACCGCGCAGCTCCCTCGTGAAGCAAAAAGAAGCCCCAAAATGGCGCTTCTTTCTGCGGCATGGATATGACACCATGAGGCGCCAATGGCGCACTTGCGGCATCATATGCGCCACGCGACGTGCGGACGCAGCCATCCGTTATGTAAAGATGGTGGCCCCCATGTGGAACGGGCGCCACCATTTTGTGCATGCTCTGCGTGTATTAGGGTTAGGGGCATCAGGAAGTGATGCCCCTTTCTAACCCTAGTATGCGCAGAGCGCATACTTTATGCCCGTGTGTAATGGGCCAGAGCCCCCAAAGAGGAGAAGAAACAGGGTTAGTGCAAGGAATAGGAATGCAAAATGTAAGCCACTACCTTGTCATAGAACTTGTGTCTCCACTATTCAGGTTCTAACTGCAACCAAAACTGGAAAGATGGCCAGTTTGGTGAAGCATAATGCTTTGCCAATCTACCTGGTTTATTAGTTATACTTATATTTCACATTTTTTTTCCAAAGAGGTCAAGACAGTGTGCATTGTCCTCTTTTCCTCCATTTTATCTTAGCATCAACCCTGTTAAGTGGCCATTGTATGGAGTTAATCAAACGGGAGGAATTTCTCTTAAATTTGAATGAAAAGAAAGTGGGGCCAGAACACATTCACTTAAAGTCGTTAGTTTAGCGCAATCACGTGAATGTGCATTGCGTTCAAACTGGCTTCTCATTGCCCGAAAATAGCATGCCATTGCCCGAATTTGCGTGTGGCAGTCTGTCACACAATAACATGAAACCACATGATTGTGTTCAGACTGACTTCCCATTGCCCAAATTTACGTGTAGTGGGTTATCACGCAATAATGTTAAACCCCATGTTTGCATTCAGATTGCCATTGGATTATACAGTTTCCCTTGTCTGATAAACTCCTATGAGAGAATAACTGCTCCAGAGTCACTTCATAAATTTCATGGTTCAGTGGGGATTTGGACCTGGATATCCCAACTCTTCAGTCCACTGAGCAAGGAGGAGGTATTCCGCAGTGAGAACACATACCCTCTAATGGTCCACACTTGAAAACTGGGACATACATGGCCAGGTAACATCAGAGTGTGGTTAAGATGGCAAAAGTTATTAATGAGGTAGAAGATGCAAGCTAGGAGAGGCTGCAGCAGTTTGCTTTTTCCTGTGGCTACTGGAAAGGGCTGTTCCACTTCCTCTCCTCCCCCTGCTGAGTTAATTGAGTACAAATTACTGTTGCAATTAGATCTCAGTTTGCAGCAATTGACGTAAGTGGAGGACAAAAGGGGAAAGGGAGAAGAGGAGAGGGAAACGGGGGTATTCTAAAAGGAGTTGAAAAGGTGGGATAATAGAATATTTATTGGGTCCATCTCTACCAAATGGTGACAGCTGGTGGGTATTTGAAAACTGCTTTGAAAACTGTGTGCCCCCTTTAAAATCCTCATTTATTAGACCTGGTGTTTTGTTTTGTTTTGTTTTATATATAGGACAGTGTTTGATGCTTAAGGAACTATGCTTAATGACATCAGCAAGGACTGACCCTTTTAACAGCCACTTTATAAAACCATCAGACACCACTCCCTATGACATCGCAAGGAGTCATTCCTGTGCCTCAGGTTTTGATACCAAAATTTCAGGGTCCAGAATAGTTCTAATCCAGTGATACTTGACTACATGGCTCTCAGTTCCTGAAATCTTTAGCATTACTATTATTTTTGTTTCTCATACAGCAGATATGAAAAATAGCAAATTGATTGAGATTGCCAAAATTTCCTTCATATTCTCAATTAAACTGAAAAGTATCCTAAAGAAAGATCATTTCTGCAATGGACATATTTGCATTTAGCAATGTTTATTGCAATAATACTGCCCTCTTGTGGATCAAAGAACCGATGGCAGAGAACTACTTAATTCAACTGGTGCTGAAACCAGTTGCGTGCACATATGATTTTGGGAAATTGGGATTTTGGGATCATGCTGGGCGTACATATGATTTTGGGGAAATTGCAAACTGTTGAGAGAATTTCTGTAAAGCAATTCCACTTTTGTTCAAGTCATTCCAAAGGGTATGGGAATTAATTTTACTTGGTGGATTTTCATAGTTCCAGTGAATTATATTCTGCTCACCAAAAGTAAAAATATGGCTGTAAAGAAAGTGGCAAGAAACCACTGGGAGAGAGAGTTATTTTCATCCTGAATAGGAAGTGAATGCTTTTGGACATTTTAATGCTGTGAATATAAATCAAGGGCTGGATCCGTAGCCTACATTTTCCCTTCTCTTGGTGAGGCCCATATGTTGTGTCTGAAAGGAGCTTTGTTTCCAAGAAATGGTAACAATTACTGAGCTCATGGAACACAGTCCTTTGAAGAACGTGCTTTTGTATGCTGGCTCTTCTTCTCTTTTTCTAAGAGTGAAAAATGTGCGCCTACAGTGAAAGACTGAGCATGAATGAGTAACTGGTATTTTAAAGGTGGGAATATGTTAATCTAACACTTTCATACACTGGCCAGAATCTGAACTTTTGTAAGGATTTTCAGATGAATGTTTGTTTTTTAAAGTTTAAGATGAGTTCAAAAGTACAAAATCTAGATTTGAATGCAAGATCTTTTTGTTCTTTTTCAAAACAAAGAGTTTTAAAGACTAACAGATTTATTGTGGCATAAATGTTCACAGTCCAGAGTTCACTTCATTAAAGATGGAGCACTACTGTGCCAAGCTACTATGCCAAATCTGGATTGTTATTTTTAGGGTGGAAGATGGTCGCTTTTCATAAATGTGTTTGTAACTCTCTGTACTCGCCTCATTTCATTTCTCTCTCAGTTCAGTGTTTCCATAGAGCAGGGGTAAAGTATGCTTTATATATGAAAGTGCATTTCACTTCAGATTTACCAAGAAAGATGTACTATCAGGCTGAAAAATCTTCAAAGTGGAAACATAACTGTACTATTGGAGACCTAACAGAACCAGTGTGGTGTAGTGGTTTGAGTGTTAGACTACAACTCTGGAGTCCAGGGTTCAATTCCATGCTTGATCATGAAATCTACTAGGTGATCTTGGGCAAGACACATACTCTCAGCCTAAGGCAAATCTCCTCTGAACAAATCCTGCCTAAAAAACTCCATGATAGGTTCGCCTGAGGGTTGTCGTAGATCAGAAATGACTTGAAAGTACAGTGGTGCCTCGGGATACGAAATGATTGGGTTACGAAATTTCCGGGATACGAAAAAGTTGGATTGGCAAAAACTGTTTCGGGTTACGAAATATTTTTCGGGTTACGAAATTCATTTCGGCGCGAAATTCAAATGCTGCAAAGTGCAGCTATAGGCTTTCCAGTGCTAACGGAAAAGTGTTTCGGGTTACGAAATTTTCGGGTTACGAAAGGAATGGCGGAACGAATTAATTTCGTAACCCGAGGCACCACTGTATGCCACAACAACAAACTGGAAACCTCCAGAAGTACAATACTTTAAAACAACATATACAGCCCCCCACCCTGTAACTTCCCAAAGAAAGGTTTCTAGGAATTATCAGTAGCTTTCGAGGCAACTTCCAAGTGGGCAGGTGGCCTGTAGCAGGTTCCAGCCAGCCCCTAGATCCACTGAACATGCCCAGTTTGCCTCTCCAGCTTTTAAAATGCCACAAACGGCCACCCAAAAGGAGCACTGGTAAATGTAAGAAAGAAATCTACTTTCTTTCTTTCTTTTTTTACTAAAGGGTATCACAGAGCAAGGAAGAGACCCCATCCAACATAAGTTTTGGACCCATTTTTATTTCAATTATTAAAATAAGCATAGTCTGCACACACTACATACATGCTATCACTGAATGAATATGCTTGACAACCACCACTCTTCTACACACCAAAAATATACCCGCCATTTGTTCTAATTTGCCAGGGACAATCCCAAATAATCCTCTTTCATTCCACTTTTTCAGATGCTTTTACAGCATCCCACTTTCTCTCTTATCTTTCCACTTTGAACTCACTTTGCACCAATGGAAATAAACTGAGGACAAAGGGCCAAAGTAGTTTGTACTCAGTATACTGAGTGAGCAGGGAAGAGGGGAGAGAAGGAGTGGAATCTTGCCCTTCCCTGTAGACTCCAGCAAAAGCAAACTGATGATGCTTCTCCTAACTTGCCTCTTCTTCCTCATTAGTAACTTTTGCTGTGTTGCTCAAACTCTGATGTTGCTTGGCCACATGTGTCCCAGTTTTCATCTATGAAATGTTGGAACTACACTAAAAGCCTCTATCTCAACTAGAGGACTGTTTGTCTCTGGAATACTGTTGGTATCAGTTATGGGTAGTATCAATACATATATCAGGGTGCATACAATAATGTTAGTTCAATCATTTTAAAACAACATAAAACAGTAATAATTAATTTAAACAAATTAATATTATAACAAATAAATTGATAGGTTAAAACAAGGTCTAATCTGCATTGCAGAAATAATGCAGTTTGACACAACTTTAACTGCCATGGCTCCATCCTCCTGGATCCTGAGATTTATAGTTATTGTGGAACCAGAACTCTTTGGCAGAGGAGGCTAATTATCACAGAAAACTACAGGTCCGTGAACTTCATAGCATTGAGCCATGGTAGTTAGTGTGGTGTCAAAGTACATAATTTCTGCAGTGCAGTTTAAAACCAAAACAGTTTAAAATGAATTAAAACTAATATACAAATAGATTAACTCCAGTATCAGAGGAGATATTCCTATGGACACCAGTAACTCTGAAATATGGGCACACTGTACAATTATAGCACTCTGAAATGGGGTTTTCCATTTGTATCGGCTTGATCACTTTGGAAACAGAATGCCCAGTTAGAAAGGCCTTTGATCCAACTAGACTTCTGCTTTTATGACACTTACAGTATGTGGTTTTCTTGAGCTTTGTAGACCCAGAGTTAACATTTGACCAGCCATCTTCAAAAAATAAAAGGAAATTAAGATGAACATGTTCACCATGGCTATAAATCAACACAGGGATCCTGACATCAGCTCAGTAATGTGATCTCAAAAACAAGATAGATATTAGGAAGAAAAATGGATGGGTATTTTTCAGATACCTTTTTAAAAATGACAAATGGTTTGCCCTCCTACATAATTCCATATTAAAAAAAATCAGATAGGCTTAAAAGGATCATGGGGAAGGCTGTGAGGGAAAACAACATAAAAATATACTCTAGAGAATATAAAAAGGCCACTTTAGAATTGTAGTTTTAAAAGTCTGTCTATCCATTGTCAAACAGTATTAATATAAAACAAACTAAAACATTTGTGATAGAAAAGGCTTGGGTTAACTCCTTGTACCTGACAATAAATTAAGACACTTAAACCTTGTGGCATAAATCCTACTGCTACTCTCTACTAGAAGAGACCCATTGGATCAATTGGATTTACCCATGTATTGATTCATCATTCAACAGAGGATTCAATGGAGCTATTCTAGGTGGGATTAACCAATCGAATTTAGATCATATTCTTTCCTTGCAGTGGGTAACTACACTTCTTCCATTTCATTGACAAATAGCAATCTGACTGTTGGACATATGAAGTAATAGCTACTAAGAATAACTTGGTTCCAAATCCAGATGCCCTTTCACACTGCAGAATTATTTATTTTATCATTTATTTATCAAAATATTTATACCCTTACCTACATCAGAAGATTTCAGGGCAGCTTATAAATATCCTAACATAATTAATTTAAAAAAGCAGATTTAAAGATTTAAAAGGTTTTAAAACTATGTACCTGTATACCAGTATTTATTCCAAGATCCTGGCAATAACACTTAAAGCCCTAAACAGCTTGGGACCTTGATACTTGAGGGAGTGCCTTTCTATATATAAGCCTGAGGAAGAATTGAGGTCTATTAGAGGGGCCCTCCTCTGTATCCCATCAGTGCATCGTGGAAGAACATGGGACAGGGACCTTTCTGCAGTGGCACCCTGGTTGTGGAATTCCATCCCACTGGGGTCTGATTGGCACCAGGGTTGGAATCATTTCAGCTTTTTATTAAAGCTTTTAGGCCAAACTGATTTTATCCAGGCTGCACGTGTTTTACAGCTACAGTATATTATTCAAGACTGTTTTAACTAATCTTTAACTGGTCTGTTTTTAATTAAGACACTGTTTAATATCATTTTTATTATTTTAAACTCTTGCAATTATTTATTGTTTTATTGTAAGCTTCCTGAGGTCTTCGGAAAAACCTTTGATGTAAATATTTAAATAACAGGAAAAGAGGAAGACTACATTCCAGATGGATAGATTGCGGATGATAGGGTGACTTGGATATCTCTCATTTATAAGGTTGCCATAGGTCAAAGTCAACTTGATGGTGGTTAACAGCAACATTTTGAATTCTCAGCCACAAAATTCTAGTGGCTTCATCAAACTATGAAGCTCTGAATTGTATAAAATGTAGGCATGAGAGTTAAAGTGGAATCATAGCATTAATCTTGTGTACTGTGACTGGACCTAGATCTTTGTATTGATTGAACTTTATTCTGCAGCTGGATTGCATATTGCTGTGCAATGGATGTAGAGCTGATCTGAGCACAGTAGGAATAAAGCTTGTCTTTTCACACAACTGCAGGAAGGGAAATAGCCAGAGTCTACAGAGAAGAAGATCTACACTCTACAATATCCTCCTGTCTCTGGCATGCTGTCCTAAGTGTTTTCATTCTTTATGTGAAGATAGACAATTACCGCACTTTCGGTGTGGTCAGTCCAAAAGCTCTAGATTATTTGACTAGAGACACCAGAGTGTCTGTTGTTAAAGAACTGTGTTTTGCATTTCAGGGATAATTTAACCCCTTCTCTCTCTCGCTCAAAAAAATTATATTTTCTTTCTCTGCCATCAGAATTCCAATGGAGGAGAGTTCAAAAGGGTGGAACAATTAAATATTATTTCATCAAATTAGAAAGAAGAAAAGATAGAAAATGAGGGGGAAAGGAAAAAAAGGAGAAAATAGAAGAGAAAAATTACTCTAAAGGGCAATAAGATGTGTGGCATCAAAACAAAAACTACCAAGTAACTGCAATTGGGCAATGAAATGCTCCCTAACCCCATGTAGAATGCTGTACAATATCAACATTGTATGAGCCCTGTAGATGCAATACAGAATGGACCTTTATTCTGAGCAATACATTAAAGTGTCTTGCTTCATAGGAAGCAATCCTGTAATAAAATTTTCAACAGAGCAGCAGGCTATTTCCTGTGCATTGTAACTGTCCCTTACAAGCTGTTATTCCTTTCCTGGAGTCCCTAAATGACAATGAACAAATTGGTCAATAGGGAACTGTTAGGAACAGCATAGCACCCAAATGCTGAATTGCTTAAGCAGACCCCCCTTCTCTCTCACACACACACAAAAGAATTAAATAAAATCAATAATTTGAAACAGAGCAACAAAAAACATTCAGGTTTTTTTTCTTGTTATGTATTGTCAAACCAGCTTCAACTTATGGTGACCCCATGAATGACAGACATCAAAGAATCCCTGTCCACCAACGGCTCAGGTGTGGGTCATGACTTCCTTGATTGAGTCAGTTCACCTGCAATGTGGTCTTCCTTTTTTCATTAACCATCTTTTCCCATGTGTCATATCATTTCATGAAATATTCTGCTTTCTCTCCCCAAAAATCCAAACTTGATTTTGCCATTTTATATAAGAAACATCATTTTACTGTGCCATTAAGTATAATGGGACTTGAGCATACATGGATTTTGGTTCTGGGACCAAAGGGGGATCCAGGAACTGAGCCACAGTGGATACCAAGGAGTCATTGTACAATAGTCCATATGGTGTGTTTGTGTCTGTGTACATGCACTGTGTTTTCATGAAGCAAGATGACCCACAAATACATGCAAGGAAATGGATAAACCAAAATAAATGCACTAAGTCCTATCTGTTGGAATTTGTCTTTCCGATCTTTCTGAAAGCATCTTTCAGATGTTTAAGATAGCAATAGCAAGTACATTTATATACCGCTTATCGCTGCACTTAAGCACTCCCTAAGCGGTTTACAAAGTGCAAGCTAATTGCCCCCAACAATCTGGGTACTCATTTTAGAAGGATGCAAGCCTGAGTTGAGCTTCAGACATTTTGTTGGTATTGAACTCGCAACCTTTATGGTTTGTGAATGAGTCGCTACAGTACAGGCATTTAACGACTGCACCCCCAGGGCTCCTAGATACACAACTAGAAGCCCATTTTGTTATGAACTCTGTAACAACCAAACATGCCCTATTACAAGCCAAAAGGATGGTGCAGATGCAGTGCCTGAAGTGGTTGAACACTGGGTGTAAATAAGTGCTCAGTTTTAGGCTTGGCTGAGAACCTGTTCAACAGTGGTACAATTGGAAGCAGTGACAGTGTTCCAGTTCTGAGTGGGTTCATTTGTTTCTGAATTTGGCTGTGGACTATGCTTGTGCATTTTGTAACCTTTAAGCCTGTACATTGCACAATAGGGAAAAGGGGAACTGCTTGCACAAGGGGGTACTGTTTACACAAGGGTGTACCTCCTTACGTAAGCATGTTTAAAAATGCAATTGTCTAGTGGCCCAACAGGGCCCAACAGGATTTTTGCCTTGAAAAGATATATGGTTGAGGCAAAATTAGAACAAAAATTGCATGATACATTCTAAAGATGTGCCTAGTATAGAAAAAGAATACTGAAACCCACACATGTGTATTGGGAGGGGGTTGTGTATAGTGGGCATAAGTGGAATTGTTGTAGACAGGCTTTTCTGGGTTGTACTTTATGTAAGTAATGTAAGTCTAATGATGCATCTACACAGTAGAAATGCAGTTGCCCATCCTAACTCATGGATCTGAGATCCCAAGTGTCTCCATAAACCAGTTTCAATATTTTTCGGTAATGTGTATGTTCTTCTTTACAGTTTATAGTAATCACTCCTCCAGTCAGAGTCAACCACTTTAAAACAAACTAACTTTTATTGAGAAACATACAGGAAAAAAGTGTCTTGTGTGAGTTATTTTGGTTACATTAACATCAAACATTTGGCAGGCTTTTAACCACTCTCTACCCTACTCTTTCTCTCTCTAAGTAGAACCACCAATGAGATCTGACTAAACTAGACTAGACCAACTGAATTAATGGACAAAACTGACAAATTTGGTAGCAGAGGAAGAAATAACATGGAAAGAATAGGGATGTTCTTGTTGTTGTTTCCCACTTTCCCATCCAAAATTGGGACTCAAAATAGCTTACAATTTAAAAGAAGAATACAATTTAAAACATATAAAAGTGAACATTAAAATAGAATCAAACTAATTACCTTATTAAAACTCTTCCTACACTACAAAAAAGAAGAGCTATTGAATATGTTCCAGCAAACTGTTTATTCAGAACTAACGATCTGCATAAGTGAGATGAAACAACTAGATCAGATGAGGTGTCTCTAAGTGTACAAAGATATTTTGAAACTTGTGGAGACCACTTGAAGGCTTCTTCCAGAACACATTCAGAGATTACCTTTCCCCTCGCCATCCTCTATTTTTCTTGTGATTTCCTTTTCAAACTATAGACCCACTTTAAAAAAAATATTCTGAGGGCAGCTAGTGGGGCTGTTTTGCTGTTTGTAAGGGTTTCTGGAGGCAGCTGGTGTGTAGCTTGCTTGTTGTAGGCAGGCATACCCGGTTACAAAAGAATTGGAAGAAACCTTCAAGCAGTCCCCACAAGTTTCAAAACAGAGTACAATCCCATTCTTTCCCAGTTCAATCTATGTTGCATTGTCTTTTACAATACTAACACACTGCTGTAAATCTGCTTAAAGTCTTTTTTAAAAACTGGCTATTTCAACCAAATAATAGCAATGCAATCAAGATCGTGAAATATAGTATGGACATGTTCTTATCTAGATGGGTTACAATATACTAATTTTGTATTCAATTTTTTTTTTGTATTTATTGATTTTTTTTTTTAAATTACATTTCTGTGATGTGGAAATTAATGTTTTTCGGTGGTGCTTGCCTTTAAGTTATTTTATAGCTGCTCTGATAGCCTTTTGGCTGAAGAGTGGGGTATAAATAAATAAATATTATGAATATTATATTATATATTGCACTTGCTTTTACTGTTGCAAAAAACTTATACTCCCAAGTTGTAATGATAAACATTCACCATCCACTGTTCAATAGTGAAACGATCTTATGCTTAGCTATACATGAATGTATATTTTACAGGCCCAAATTTCAAGAAAATCTATTTTTGGAAATATGGTCAGCTTATATTAACATATATGCCTAGCCTTTGTTCATATCCTATAATTTCCCCATCCTCTCTTTTTTCTTTTTTCTGTTTTTTGTGGGAGGGTATGCCTACTTTAAAAATCTAGTAATTTTTAAAAATGTTTACTTACTTGGAAGTAGGCCACACATATGTGAATGGGGCTCCCTTCTGAGTAGACATGTATAGAATTGTATTGTCCTGTTTAGAGTAGACCTGTTGAAATCAATGGGATAAACTAGTCATGATGACATAAATCCAATTTATTTTAATATGTTTACCCAAAGCATAATTAAGTCTGGATCCAAATCAGGGAGTGTTAATTAACTTGTAACTTACATGACACATTTTCTACAGAACCTCATATTATATGCACTGCATGCAATAATTCAAGAGATTTCTAGCAGCAAATACAAGCATGTTTATTTGGGGGGGAATTAATATTTGGATTTTCTTCTGTAGCCTTCATTACGTTAATGTGCAAATGTATTTGGTGATACATGAGATTATGACAGGTAATACAATCTCAGGAAGTATTTTGATGTTAAAAAAGAAATCTGCTCATCTATAGTGAAATGCAAAAGGTCTTTGAGGAATTAAGTATGTCAGTCACACAACTTACACACTTGCCTCAAATTGATTTTAAAACTGTTTTGGGCACTTCCACATATATGTTTAAATGAACTGTATTAATATTAAATTATTTATGTGAATCATCACCCGGAGCAGTGGCATCACTAGGAGGGTAGGTTGTGCAGTCTGCACCAGATGACGTCCCGGAAGAGGGGGTGATCGGGCCATCCTCCCTCAGGAGGAAAGGGGTGAGCATGTCTGGCCCTGCTTCTCCATGGAGGCAGCAATGATTTCCTCACAGGAGGCTACTGCCACTATGAGGAAGAAGGCTGAGTGCACCTGGCCCCAGTCCCCTACAGTGGGGTTGATTTCCTCATGAGGAAGCTGCTGCCACTATGAGAAGGGAGAATGCTGAGCACATCCAGCTCTGATTTCCAGAGGTGATGGCAGTTTCCTCACGAGGAGGCCACAGCCACGAGAAGAAGGCTGAATGCACCCAGCTGTGGTTCACCACAGTGGTAGCAGTTTCCTCATGAGGAGGCCCCGATCCGACCTTCCAAGGGTGCCATAGTTGTGGCAACATGGCTATATGGTGCCCCTTCAGCACTGCATCATATGGATACAGCAACAGTGGTGCATCAGGATGATGCACGCTGTCTGGATGCTACACCCCAACTCTGCCCCCAGACCAGCCCTTCAGGCCAATCTGTACAGGGCCTAAGATTCTGGAGAACAGATTTCAAATCTCCACTCAGCCATGGAAACCAACTAGGTGACCTTGGGCAGGTCACATTCTCTCAACCTTGGAAGAAAGCAAAGGCAAACCCACAAATCTAACAAAATAACCCCGTGATAGGTTTGCCTTAAGCTTGCCATTATTCAGAAACAACTTGAAGGCACACAACAATAACAACAAGTCCAAAGGAGGACACTAAGCTGGGAAGGCGAGGTTATATAATATGCAATTTACATGGCTTTTCAGCTCAGAGGATTCAGTGGGCCGGCATTTCTGCTGACTTTGTTGGTGTATTATGTCTATCCTTCATAATAGTTTCCACCCCATTCATTCTTTGGTATACAGTACTCAATTTTAAAAAGACAGAAGAGCTGGTAATGTCATAGGTCAGTTGCTAATCCTAAGTAAACCCTTTGAAACAATTAAAGAGAGATATGTATTGAGTTACCATTCACCAAATCATTAAGTGGGCCAAATGTAGTTGGGACAAGGGAGTACTAGGTGGCTTCTTGTGATGCGTATTATACTATATTTCTGTATCACATATTCTTTTTTCCTTTGGACTGAGTTGAACTGAGCTGTTTACAAGCATATTTAGAAAGTCTTCAACAAAGTGATGCTCTCCACACAAGCCAATTCTTATATACTGAAAGGAAATTACTACTGTAATCACAATTCCAAAAAAAGATAGGCTTTATTTGTGAGTTTGTATCACACATAATACAAAAGAGTGAAAAGCTATTCCAAACACCATAGCAAAACTATTCTACGGCAAGGTATCTGTGCTGCTTAACACTCCAAACTCCATGTTTTTTTACTTTTCTGTTTTCATGTACCAAGAATACAGAGTCTTTAGCATATAAAAGGCTAAAAGATGCAAAGGGCTGATTCAAACTATGGGAATGTTTTTGAATGAAAAATGGCATAAAAGACACAGAATAAAAAAAAAGCAGGCCATATTTTTAATCCAGTCCCAGTGTCCTAGTCTCAAGTACCTCAATGAGTTTATTTTCCACCATTATCAGCAGCTGTTTTCAACTCCACTTGATGCATCATTGTCACAATACTTCAAATGTAAGAGCCCTAGCTAATGGAAAACGTGTATCCTGGATTTATACTGGAGTTTGGAGTGTAATCGTACGAAACAATAACTGTAGAAAGGTTCAGCATGGCAATAGAGCATTTTGGTAACATGCTCAACTGTGATAGTCTCTTGACTTACCAGTTTTAAGATTTGTATGTAACATGAAAGTTAAATGGGAGATGGCAAACTAAAAAGAACGTAATAATTATACATAATAAATTGTTTAAGGAATGTGATGTTACTTTTAGGGCAAGAAATAATCTAATAATGAATAAATTGTTTAGAACAATTCTACACTGAGAGATGGATTACTTGCCAATCTTTATCTTTTATATAATTATTCAACTATAAATTAACTCATTAGAACACACAGAAAATGTCTTTGGAACAGAGAGATGACACTTCTAGATTAAAAAAAGGTTGAAGCTAATCATCAGATTTATTTTCGATTTAATAGTTTTTCTTGTCTCTTTCTGCCTTTGTCTTTTGTATGACCATTAAATCAGGGCCTGTGTGTTTTAATTGACTAATTCTGTCAATTTATATGCATTAAGGATCATAGACTTATAGAGTTGGAAGAGATCACAAGGGCCACCCAGTCCAACCCCCTGCCATGCAGGATGATCTTTCTAGCCTATCTCTCAGGGGAAATTTTCCATTATCTAAATATTCATTTTTCATTTAAAAAAACAGTGCTCTTATATCAGACAAAACTGAGGGGTGCAGGGAGCTGGCAAAAATACAGGGGACATAAAATATAATATTTCTGCACTGTTACCCTAAAGCACTAAAACATAGCTACATTATTTTCAAAATAGAAATACAAGTTAATGAAATGCGGAATATATGTGCCAGGTTAGCAATGCAAAAGACCAGCTTAAGCATATTTTTCCTAAATCAATTATAAAAAGAAAATGTGGATTTTTTTTGTAAAGCAAGTATGTACAAAAATTGATCAGTTGATTCCAGATAAAGAGTAAATCAAAAATGTTCCATTCTTATGTCATCTTACAATAACAGTACTACTTGCTTATAAAACTTATACCTTTTCTTGTATTTAAAATGTACAGCATACACTGTTTGTCCTTTTTTACTCACTCATTCAAACCATTTTGACAAAAATAAACCACTTAACTTGCATGTTTATGAAACAATTACTGATATGTTACGAACTATTACTTGCATTTAGCAAATACCGTAATCAGAATTACTAACTGTGAGCCTCAATTGTGTCCATAGCTTGGTGAAAACCATTGCTGATTCCTATTTCACAAAACCCCTCTTCAGACATATTCTTCCAAGGTTCTGTTGATTTCAAAACAACTCTCATAGTGTGTACCCATTACCAGCAATGGAGTAAGTATCTTGGCTTGGCTTTCTCAGCTCAATCAAGCACTGTAGATCATTATGCTCCAACAGACTGTATTTCCTTACATTTCTTGGCCAATGGAGTATATAACAACATGAAAAAAATAATAGATTGGTTTCTCTCCCCTCCCCAAAGTAACTACTAATTTGGATGGCTTGGTTATGTGAGTATTTGGTAGGTTGTATAGAGTCTTGGCACCATGTCAACTATGCAAGCTGAGCTAGTGACAAAATAGCCATCCATCATAAGTAACAGCTATACAGCTGGCACAAGAACTGTTCTGCAAGGTCATACTTCTGAACCAACACATTACAGTGTAAAAGTCTGGCATTTGTTTCTCTGAAAAAAACTGAATTGCAATGGAAATCTGTCAGTCTTCCAAGCTTGGCATCTCTTCATCTGCCATGAGTGTGTTCAAACTGTCGTTTGTTTCTCCTGGTAAATGTGCAGCAAATGTTTACTGAGATAGCAAAACAAAGGAGGAGAAATATCCTGGGTCTCCTTGAAGTAAGCTCCATTATGCTCCAGAATCCTCAATGAGATGTCATTCACTGTTGTCATCCTTCTCTGAAGACGGAGGGCTATCCCGAACAGGCAGCAGGTCATAATGGCAGGGGATGTGGCTGTTTTTTGGTAGATCATAAAGATCTTGGCTGAAAGGTCCATTATTATTCAGGTTTCCTTGAATAACACTAACTGTAGGCTCTGAAATTACAAATATACATATACTGGTTACCCATTACTGGCAAATGGAAAAGAATCACAACAGTTAATAAACTAGTAAACAAACTTGTACTGGGGTCCTTTCACAGTAAACAATGGTAGCACTAAGGTTCCACTTTCACTGTCATGGCTCTATCCTAGGGAATCCTGGGATTTGCAAGTATTTAGAATTCTCAGCCAGAAAGCCCTAGCGTCTCATTAAACTACAAACCATAGTACTCTATAGGATACAGCCATGGTACTTAAGGTGGGAACAAAGTACTATAATTTTGTAGTGTGAAAGAGTCCCTGCTCTGGTCTCCTATGCTTTAAAATCAAGGCTTTCCTCTCACCACAGGTAGTCCTGATATGGTACAGTATTGTAAAAATCTGCAGTTATGTTAAAGCAGGCAGATTACACCATTAATATTGCTAAATATATATTCATAGTGACCCAGAGTGGTGTAGTGGTTTGAGTGTTGATCTGTGACTCTGGAGATCAGGGCTTGAATCCCAAATCAGTCATGGGCGACCATGGGCTGGTGACACTCTCTCAGCCTCAAAGGTAACCCCCCCTCCTGAACACGTCTTGCCAAGAAACTCTTGTAATAGGTTTGCCTTAGTGTTGCCATAAGATGAAAACTCGAAGACACAGAACAACAACAACAACAACAGACTTATAAGAGTGCAAGATAATGACATAGTAAAGCAAAACTGGAAGTCTTTTCACTGTGATAACAAGGGGTGCTTGACTTCAGGAAAGTAAATATAATGACAATGGTCACAAATATTTAAATGACTTCAATCATGCTTTCTATTAACACCTGGAGGGTAGCTGTGCTTTAAACTGATTCTTTCTTAATCCCTTTCCTTCCATGTAGGGAAAAAAGCACAGTGATCAATCCAAGGGTTCCTCCTACAGCTAATGATCCCAGTAAATGTCAAGCTATTCTGTCCCTTGATTGTATGCTTCATAGTGGTTGTCCTCCTGCATCCAGATATTATTTAAATATACTAGGGTTTCATCCATCTTCTACTTATGGTGTGGTGTGGACAGGCTTTCCTTTCCTCCCTGTCCTCCCCCATGACATAAGTCACCATAGGGACTCACCTGACCACCCAGAAATACAGAAGGAACCAAGACAATGGAAACTGATATGGGAAATTAACCACTGTCTGAGTAACTCCCAGGCCAGGAAAAACAAAACAAAACAAAAACCTTGCCCTGGTTGGAAAAGCAGTGACTGATGCTAGAAATTATTGGGGAATAAACTGGAATAGGAGCTGCATTGTTTGGATACAGTTTGTTTGTTTTTTAAATGTTCAAATCTGGTACAACACATTTCAAATCCCAAGACTTTTTGCCAGTCTGGATGAGCCTTACAATGGCACATCCCAAAAGGTACAGGGCATGTCTACATGGGCCAAATGAAGTGGTTTCCCTCATCCTCACCACAACCTGTCTTCATCATGCAGGACCAAACACCGATTCAAGTTCAGACTGTGTTTACGACATAATGTCAGTTCCACACTGAATCCACTTTTTCTTTCCCTTAAACTGGCTTAGAATATTTTACCTTCTGCTCCAGATTTTTCAGGAAAATCCCGAACACTGGACTGCATACATCACTCCCTCTGACACTATAATGAGGTGCCCTGCCATGTGATCAACACTGGGCACTTTGTTTCTGGCCTCAGAGGAAACAACATGTGCCACTAGCAGCAATTCTGGGTACCACAGCAGGGATGCATGGGTAGATAGCCACCCAGTGTCTCTATGAGGTGCAAAAGTAACAGGGGGAACCTGGGACAGCTCTGGGACCAAAATATTCAGGAACATAATTATTCTGAAAGTCACTAGCTGCAGCAATGATTTACTTATACTGATTTTTCCACACTTATGCATCCTAGGTTTTTGTTGGGTATTCAGTTCAGCCTCCCTTATGAATACTTTTTAAGCTTGAGCGTGTGTGTTCAGGTGCATAATGTGGTGGATATGAATGGACAGGTGAAGTGAAAGTAAAAGAACAGCAACACATTTCCAGAGCAGTCTTGGAAGCTGTGCCCAAGATCTCTGACATACGTGAGGTAAAGCACTAATCTGAGACTTACCGACTTCATATACATTCTTGTTGGTTGAAGCAGAGTTACTAATTTCTGCATAAGCAGAGTCCCTGCGTGCTGGTGACTTCATTTCAACGTATCCACATTCTGAATTTTTTGGTGTGAGTGCTGGTGGATCTTTAATAGTAGCATATGGATTTTCAGAACTACTTAGGGAACAGTTACTTAAATTGCATTCAGAATTCTTTACTAGATCTGTGAGAACACATAAAATGATATTTTAATGACCTTTCCTATATTACAACAATCATCTACAATTAATACTACTTTAATCTAAAAATAGAGAAACAGAAGGAAAAAGTATCAAAAAAGAGGAAAACAAAACAAAACAAAACACCCACAAAACTCCAATTGCATTTTGTACTTAATCACTTCTGTCCACTAAATTTTCCTTGTGAATTATTTCTACTCTTTTTAAGTTTCCTATAATTTTGAACAGTTCAAAATTTAACCTATAAAATAGGATACTGTTTAGTGAAACAACAAACAATATTTACAACTCTGCTATCATTAATACCTTCTGTATCTGTACCATAACGTCCTGAAAATGGTTGAACACTTAATACACAGAAACACATGCACATCTTTAATGTCCAGATCCCCAGAGAACATATGGGGAGGGGGATTGTTTTCATAGTCCTTTTAATAGAACAAATCATTCAAATGTGGCTTTTACTGTTTTCTGTTGATGTTGTCACCACAAAAAAAGATTTATATTTCATTATGATTTCTGTTACATTTTCCAGAATAACATGATTGAAAATGATGAAATGAAACATAAATCCAACCACATGGGGGAAGCTTCACAAATCAAATTGACTTCAGGAGAGTTGAGAACATAGAAAAATTATGTACATGGTGATTTCTTTTTCCTGTCAAACACTATCATGACCTAAACTCCAATTTAATCCAGTGGTACTTATGTTTCTTAGCAATGGCGCGCTACAGACAGGCAGTGCCGTTTGTGCCGCCGGCAAGCCGTAGTGGATATACCACATGGCTTGGCAGCAGCAAGAAAAAGAAGCCACAAAAAGCAGCTTCTTTTTGTGGTGCACAAGTGAGTCCACAGTGCGCCTTTGGCGCACTCGCAATGTCACCTGGGCACCACTACGTGCGGAAACTAGGCGTCTGTTATGTCAAAATGGCGGCGCCCGTGTGAACTGGGTGCCGCCATTTTGTACATACTCCGTACGTACTAGGGTTGCAGGCGTCTAAAAGAGACACCCCCAGGCAACCCTAGTACGTACGGAGTATGTACAAAATGGCCCGTCTGGAGAGGGCCCTTGTTTCTTGCAGACACATGACTTGATGGTGGAATTCAATGCACATATAATGTGCTTGAGTATTCTACAGGGAAATTCATTTTCCTTTCAATATGTGAAATTGTCCAGTAATTTCCCTCTCTTTGAAACTACTAACAGAGATGCTAGACTACTATTATCCACAAGGAATCCAGAACTACTAATTCAGAGCAGTTATTAAGTGAAGCAAAAAAGGCATCATCTTTGTCCTCCTGTTCTGGTAGGTCAATGATACAATGGAGAGCAAAAGTGATTTGTAGACAGAACATATTTGAACTGTAATTTAATCTGATGTATACACTTCTTTTAATTCATTCTGTCACATGGCTTCTACTCCTGTGGAAGTGATCAGACTTTCACCTGATTAAATTCAGTAGGCTGCACAATCAACTGCTCCAAGATAAACCACCCAGCTCCAATATGCATTTGTGAGCAAAAATAAACTCACCTTTTAGAGATTTCCCCATGCAACCTCTATCAATTCCAAAAGCCCCTGTAAAAATGGAGAGAAACAAAATAATTAAATCCAGAATTTGGAACATTCCTTTTTATAAAATAATTAATTACAGTTGTAATTGCAAGACCAAAAGTAATTACTTTTGTTATAGTTATAGTTGCATTTTTTTTTAAAAAAAGTAACTCTATTTTTGGTTTGTTCAAAATTAACTAAAACCTTTTAGTTATGCTTTTAAATACTTATCAAAATACTATAAACCTGTTGTTCAAAGCTAGGTAATGATGTCACATACCTTGTAATTGTGAAAATACTGTAACTAGAAAGTATTATACTGCAAAAGAAGTGACATTATCCATCTTTATGTTAAACTCACAGTGTAATTTAATTACGCCTTAGTTACTGAAAAAGGGATTTGCAAGGAAGTTGTCATTTGTAACAAGTTATTTCCAGGCTCTGAAAAATCCTTAGAACAGCCATTTTAACAATTTATCAACTACATGTATACAGTGGTGCCTCGGGTTACGAAATTAATTCGTTCCGCCATTCCTTTCGTAACCCAAAAATTTCGTAACCCGAAACACTTTTCCGTTAGCACTGGAAAGCCTATAGCTGCACTTTGCAGCATTTGAATTTCGCGCCGAAATGAATTTCGTAACCCGAAAAATATTTCGTAACCCGAAACAGTTTTTGCCAATCCAACTTTTTCGTATCCCGGAAATTTCGTAACCCGATCATTTCATATCCCGAGGCACCACTGTATAACTGGCTAGATACCCTAAAAGCACCAGATCTTGTCTGATCTTGGAAGCTAAGCAGAGGCGGCCCTGGATAGTACTTAAATGGGGGACTGCTAATGAATATCAGGTGCTTCAGGCTATATTTCAAAGAAGGAACTGTCAAAACCATCTCTGAGTACTCCCTGCCTAAGAAAACCCTATGAAATTTATGGGGTCACCATACGTCAACAGACAACTTGAAGGTGTGTGTATATATACACACGTGTGTGTATATATCACACATACAGTAGCAGCATAAACCCACAAAAAACTAAATAAGTTAATATTAAATAAAGTGGCCCATTTTGCAACCCAGCTCTTTGTGTCTGTCTCTTTATTTCCCAAACAGGACATCAAACACACACATACATTTTAACACCATGTCTGCATTTACTGCTGATTTTAACCACACTGATGTATAACTACACAAATGAAAAATTGTGTCCTTTAAATCAGATTCTCAGAATCTATATTCTTGGGGGAAAGCAGAGAAAGAGCACCGTTCCTCTGGTAAAGAAGGTGGGACACATGTCTCTCTTCCCTAAAATCTACAATATCATATTCAAAACTAGTAATTTTTAGCTCTATACCAAGCTCATTGAGATAGCCTCCATGCTTCCAGTCTGCAGGCAACGTTCCTGTGTAATCCATGACTGGGCCTCGCTTAGCAGGATCACCATTCTTAAGATTCACAAAATGCTGGTTGTTGTTCATCTGTTTCAAATAAAGACAAGATGACACTCAACAAAGCTATTAATGGAGCAACATTATTTGTCAAAGACAATAACTGTATAGCAGATATAGAAAATGTGATACACATGCAAAATACAAAAAAGAGAGTAAAAACAGGAAATGTGGGGTATACCAAATAAATATTATTTTTAAAAAATTAACCTTTGCTAGAGTCATCCTGTCTGTGTTGTTTGCACACTGTGTAAGAGTGTGATAGCTTGGGTTGGAGAAGTAGTGACTATTAGCATTTCCACCATTACTGTGAGGAATAGTTTCTGGGGATGAAAAAAGAGAATGAAAAGTAAGTGCTATATCATTACTCATCCTTATACTATTTCACTGACCTAAAATAAAAAAATAGCCAGGATCTCCACCAACACACACACACACACACACACACACACACACACAGAGAGAGAGAGAGAGAGAGAGAGAGAGAGAGAAGGACTTGTGTGAAACAGTCCCTTTTTTCTGTTTCTAAAATGCATCTCTTTATTCTGGTCTCTTTCTCTATGAAACAAACACATTGTCTTTCTTTTTAAAACTGCCTAATTCTACTGCAGTTCATATTTTAATAGAGATTATTCTTTTTCTTCCTTCATTTCTGTATCTTCTCTTCTGAAAGTGGGGAGCATGTGGTCCTCTAGATTTTGTTGGACTAAATTTTCTATCATGTCCAAGCTCTGGCTATGTGGGTTGGGGCCAATGGGTGTTGGAGACCAACTACATTTGGACATCTCTGCGCTTTCGGTTTCTCATTCAATTTTCTTAGTATTATTCATAGACAGTCTCACAGCATTTCTTTTTGGATGTGCAATCAACATCTTCAACTCAATATAGGCAGAGACAGATATATTCTGTTCTCTCCTCAAACTTTTTCTGTGGGACAATCCAGGTATAACACTGGTTCCATTCTAACCTTATAATTTCCCCCATAATTAGCAAATTGGGACATCCCCTCCTTTAGCACATTTCTCCCTCCTCCTTCAACAATCCTGAAGTTATGCAGGGGTAGTTGTGTTGGCCATTTAACAAATGCAAACACAAATCCATCAGTGATACCTTTACTGGCCAACTGAAATGCACAATATACTTGTTGCAAGCTTTCGAAGCTCCATGGATGAAGAAGCCCATGCAGTTTTGAAAGCTTACAAGTATATTGTGCATTTCAATTGGCCAATACAGGTATCACTGTTGGATTT